>NW_026927358.1:0-29932 GCF_032062105.1 Saccostrea cuccullata | reverse complement strand
ATATGGATTTTCCATCAAAAGACAGTTGGCCAGTCATTACAATAATAATTATATGGGGGTGGGTGGGTAAAATCTGTTCTATTGATAAATGCAACGCAGAAATAAATTAAAGAAAGATTACTTTTCAGAGTTACATATCTTTCCATTCTAAGATTTATCAAACCTAAATTTATCTGAACTACACTGCTGTATTTATTTCAACTTCAACAGCAAAATATTTGTGGGGTATCTCTCTGATAAACTAAAAAGACAATTTGTATCGATAACTCAACAGGGGTGGATCAAGGAATTGAAGTTAGGGGAGGGGCGCAAGATATAGGAAGGGATTCCGCCTTGAAACCCCCATTGGGTTCAGGACAAAGCCCTGGTGGGGGCCCAGGGGGGCGAAGTCCCCGGAAGCTCATGGATTTGAGAGTTTTTGTAGGGTAAAAATGAGGTCTACCGAGTAGACAATTTAAACAATTTCTCGACAAAACTATGTTTTATGCTAACTTTGACAATTTTAGGGGGGTGCACACCGGGTGCCCCGCCCCCTTAAATCCGCCACTGCTCAACATACAAACAAATTAAGTATGAATTGAAATAACAAAAAGAAGATATTTAAAGAGAGTAAATAATTGATTATTTCATTCTCCAAATATTCATAGGAATTAAAGGTCTGTGGTACATGTACATGTAAGAAAACACCTGCATATACAAGTAAATAGGTCGCTATTTAAAATTATACACTTCAACAAATGAAAATATCTGGTTTTCTGTCAGACTATTTCACTTTGTTAGCAGAAAATTAGCAATTAGTGTATCTTAATGACCTAAAAATCAAATGTTGTCCATTTAAAAAAAAATTTACAGAATTTTCATGGACTCTTTAATTTTTTATCTTTTTTTGGGGGGTTATCTGTTTGTTTGTTCTTATTTTATTTAAACGCGGTTCGTTGGTCAAAGAGCATTTTCTCTGTATGATGAAATATTGTGAAAATGCACAAGGATACATATTAAAGAAACCCTAAAATAACTCAAGATGAAAGAGAAATCTTAAAGTGTATGTTTAAAAAAATCCAATTGATACAATGTATCCTTATTTCTAAATTTCTTCCCTGTGATTCAGAGTCAGTAATGCGTCTGAAATCTTTCTCATTTGCATTTTCCGTATTGTAAAGGAAATAACTCACAATTTACCGTATAGCGAGTTTTCTTAGCGGGGATAAAATTTGGCCTGTGACTGCTCAAAGGTATGCCAAAAATTGTGGCGTGACTTATTTAGCGGACAGAGTGTTCCAGCACTTTGCAGATAAACCCTAAGAAGGGTTCTGAATATTGTAGCGATAAAAATTTTAGCGGCTACAATCAAAACGCCAAATAAGCCAAAATTAGCACCCCGCTATACCGTATATAAGATATACACAGTCTATCTACAAAACATGTCATAAGATCCATAGGATATTTGGAAAGATGTCTTACAAAATATTAATTAATTTTCTTTTATATCATTGTCACATAAAAAGAAACATAAAAATAAGTCTCAAAAATGTTTTGTTGTTCAAAATGAGAAATATGAGAGTGGAAACCATTGCCAACTTGTGTGACCAGTCGTCAGGGGATTCTCACTCCTGCATGGCACCTGATCTCGCTCTGATGTTTGGAGGTCCTTGTTTGCTCGGTTCCATTTTTGTATGTTTGATATTTCTTTTATTTGTAGATTTTCTGAAGTTTATTATTGCATGTGATCTTCACCTACTTCTTTAAGTATACACTGTATATCAAATGATCCTGTTTAAGCATTGCATATTTTTTTGGTCATGCAATTTTTACTTTACTCTGTTTATATCTGTACCCGCAATAAATGTGTATCGTTCATTAATTGTAATTGATTGAAGCTGTAGCTTTCATTTTTAAAAGGTGTTTTTCTTTTGACTTTTTAAAATCTTTTATATGACCTATTGACATTGAGTTTGCATTTTGACCTACTTTTTATCGAATTTATTAAACGTAAATCAATGTCATAATTTGAATAAACGGGCTGTTTTCCTTTTTTTAGTAATTAAATCTCTGCTTTGACCTAAATATTTTTGATTTGTTGAACTTGGACTAAAAAATAATTTAACTGTACCTTTCAGTACAATTATTTTTTTTAAAATCAATCTTTACTTTGATGCTTGCAGTAGGGAAAAATCTTATCTTAGAAATAAGCAGCCATGCAGTAACTTAAGATGTTTATAAATTAACAAAGTGAGGTTGTCTTGAAATGAATTTGAAATAAGATTAGTAAGAAGAAGTTTAAAACTTGTAAAAACATGAAAATATATCAATGAGCTATGATTTGTGTACTTGAAAGATTATATTTAATTAAAGATTTATAGTTTGGTGTTGACAAACAAAATAAATAAAGGAAGCACATTGATGGGTACTTTCGATTAGTCCATAAATTAACGCTAATCATTTGAAATCTACAGTTCAGCAAACAATCTTTTTTAGGAAGCTTTATCAAATTTCTTGTACTTTTAAAAATGTGCAGAAAAAAAGATTAAAAAAGATTGTAGTTGTATTAATATTTTTCATAATTCAGACGGCGCATTTGAACACAAATATTTTTCAATTGTAATTCTCTTAAGTATGCACAACATATAAATTGTATTCAACAAGTGAGTAAGAAACCGATTTGACTTTGAATATGTAATTAATATAAGCTACTTTATACTCTTCCATTAATTCAGTTATCTACTTTTAAATTGATTTTAGCTTTGAATTCAACAAATGATAGATTAAGTATGCTAGAATTAAGTAAATAACAGTAAAAAAGTTTGTTATGATTAATATAATAGAAAAAAATATGCAATGCTCAGACATGACCAATTGATGTACAGTGTATACCTACTGAATTAGGTGAAGATAACATACAATGATTGATATCTGAAAATCTACAATAAAAGAAATATAGAATGGTTTACAAAACACAGACCCCCTGGATAATCAAAAGAGAAGATCTCTGGTTCTGAAGATAACCATTTATCCCCTGTTTACCTTTAAACACGCTCTAGGCCATGTTTTAATTAAGGTTGAAATTACTAGAAAGAACATTTTAAACTACAAGACATAGTGTGTTTTACACGCATGACAGGAGAAATCTGTTTACTAAGTACAGTGCGGAAGTATTTTATACCATATATGACAATTTTTTTAAATATGGTGTCAACAATATTATATGTATTATTTGTTTTATGCCAATTGATTGATAATACTCAACAATACGGTAAGTTATTTTAGAAATGTTTGCGAAATACTGTCTCAAATGAAGTGAAGTCAGAGATGTTAAAATTTTCAATGAATTAGGATAACGTTTTTAAGCAAATTACATTGATATTTATTATTGTATTTTTTTTTTTTTTAGAAAATCTCGCTTTTGAGAGAAATGTGGCGATAAGTAGTAGTTATAATGATCTATATTTTTCACCACGTAAAGCTGTGGACGGAGACAGGAGTACATACCTGCTGGACTGTGTACTGACAGCTTCCGGTCAGAAGGAGGCGTGGTTAACAGTGGATCTCGGGGAGAAGAAAAATATAGCATCGATATCAATCTTACATGGGGGTTGTAAGCATTTAGATATATGTTCTATAATATTCTTATTTCATATATTAAACACAATGCATTGGTGGATGTTATATGAATATTCAATGTTCCTTAAATTGGCAAGCTTTCCGACAATTCCTTGGGCGCATCATAATAAGTGTATACAAATCTAAGAGGGTCAAGTATTTGCCAAGAAATGCCTGCATGGTATTATCAACGCAATGTATTCAGGGATAAAGTAATAAAAAAGTAATTACAGTTCAGTGTTATTCATTAAATTTTATCAAAGTAATTGGAAGTATTTTGCAATTGGGTTTCCTTTCAATGAAAAGTAATTAAATGTATATAAAGCCATTCGAAAAAACATGCATTTTCAATTACTTTTTTTTTTTTTACATTTCAATTACTTTCTTTTCGAGTTAAGCTTTTTAAATAATGTATTTTTATCTACATATCTCAGTTACCTCGAAACATAGAAGAATCCTCTAGGTATGGACAATTTCTAAAACGATGTAAATTATTGACAAACAAGATGATGAAACAACAATATCAGCAGTCTTGTTTAAAGTCATCAATTCGTACAAATGTCAGCATATACAATTTAGAATTGAGTCAAATGCTGACTGGCGTTTTTCATACTAATTGCGTGGAGACCAGTTCTTCGGATGAGACCGTGTAAACCTAGGCCCCGTGTCGCAGTAGGTCCGGGCACTAAAAAGATTACTGCCTGCTCAATGGCCCTAAGGGTAAGTATAGGACAAAATTTGCATCTCTCCACTGGCAAGTGGTGGCGTCTCCGTGTGAGTGAAAAATTCTTGAGAGGAACGTTAAACAAAATACAATCAATCAATCAAACTAATTGTAACTCCATACTCCATTATTTATATTCTGAAGTGACTAAGGATTTTTTCCGTTATTTCCCGATCATGACAAAGAGGACAAGGCGGTTGTCAAAGGATACTCACTCCTCCATGGCACCAGAAACCACCTCTGATGTTTTGGAGGTCTGTGTTCCGCTGCTCCTATTTTGTATTGTTTAATGCACTTTTGATCTTGAATACCTTTCGTTATTTTGATTTGCTTCATGATGATAGTAAGCATATCTGTGTGACATGAGCTTGATTTTATGCCATATTGAAATGTCTCATAATGTTTAATTATTTGTTTATTAGCAACACCCACTGCCCAGAGCAATATCAGATGTGAGCCCAGGGTCCCATGAAAAAAAATACTGAATAAAGATCATAGACAAAAAACTTGTTTAGAACCAAGCAAATATATTTAATAGTACATGAATTAAAAAATCTTCCTACCCAAGTGATGTTGTCTGAGTGATATTTATTGATTATTAAAATAAACTCGAAGAATGCTGTCAAAGTACATGTACAATGTAATTGAAACTAATGCTTTACTTTTGGAAATATTAATGTAATACTTTAATGATCTATGCATGTGAAAATACTCAAACATACATTTCATTGGCTCCAACCCTGTTTGTATTATTGAATGTGCAATGTTTTACCAAAAGTCTCTTGAATAGATTGAAATCTGTTATCATATAAAAATTCTTAAATATTCACCGAAATATGCAATTTTAAGTTGGTCTAGGTGCATCCTCACTAAAAACAACAGACTCTGGACTCTTTCCTGATTCCGATGGAAACGGTACAGTGTTCGTTGCCAGTCCATTCAGAAGGATTTGTAACGATAGCTTTGATGAAAAGGATGCCCAGGTTGTTTGCTTGGCTTGGGGATTTCTACCGTAAGTATATAAAGTTTGAAAGATTAAGAATATTGTTCATCCTGATTCTGATAATTAAGGGCAGTCAATGGACTTTTTAAGATTTTGTTCGAATAAAAATAAGTCATTAGGTTTGGTTATTAAAAAATAATTAGTATCAACTAAAAATTAAATGAGAGATATTTATAAGTGCATGTATTATTCCTTTATCAAATGATATACACTGCTTTATATGTAAAGAACGTGTTCTTTATTTTCTTAAATATGAGTTTTTATTTTCTTTGAAATATATAAATTATTAATTTTAGTTTTAAAACGATGCGTATGTCCGCAATGCTTGTAGTAAGCATAAACAAGGCATTGCATTTGCATTTATTCTTTTTTTGTCGATATTCTAAGTTCATATTTTAGATAACATGAATAAAACAACCCCCTCTGGAATAATTATTTAAGGACATACGCAAGCAACCTTACCTACTGATACTTTTTCATGATATTCTCAATTTAAGATTAGAGTGCCATCAGATGTTCATCGACAAAAAATCAGCATGCACTACTAGGGTTTTTATAAGATATTAAATTATGAAAAATTTTGCATTATTGAAAGAAAAATATACAAAAATTACAAAACACCAATTGCAGATTGTTTTTTCCCATCACGTTGCGTATGACCTTCAGTATTAAGCCTATCAATAGAGATGTTTCTTAGGTTTTACATTTTTCTTTTTTATTTTCTATCTTAATAAATATGATCTTATAATAAAGTATCATTTGACTATTGTAGAGATAACCCATCTTATAACATAGCTGTAGACACCACATCGATTGGATTTTATGAAAATGTCTTGAACTGTGCAGGCAATGACATTCACATAAATAGATGTTCTAAAGGATCCTCCGGCTGTCCATCAAGATCAGCTGTAGCTGTTACATGTAAAAGTAAGGTTCGTGCCATGGAGTAGATGTTGACATGAATTTGAGGATTTTTTAAAATTTTATTATCTTTTATCACTGCAACGGCGATTGGATACGAGGGTTGTCAAAACATTTTAAAAAGTTGTAGACAGGAAACTAATCAGGCAGGTAGCAACGGGGAGGGGGCGCCCCACTATTTTGCAGTCATAATTTTTCACTATTTAAAATGTTCATTGAAGGCTGATTCCCCCTCCCCAACTTATAGTTAGAGTAAAGTAAAATAAGGGTAGAGTAGTATTATATGTAGAAAATTTGGTACTGAATGAAATCCTATCTATCATTAAAAATATACATCGATGTTATTTTATTAAACGTGCCTCGGGGAGCAGGCTACCCTTTGCACGTTACAATACATAGACCTTTTACTAAAAATATACACAATTTTTGCATAAAACAAAATTATTATATTTTACCTGTAGAGTATTCAATAAATGTCACTTGGAGAACTTTTGAATTAAATAAGAGGGTATAAGAGTGTTTTAAAATCATTTTTAGATGATTAAAGCGTAAAAACAAAGCCAAAAATGGGAAGGTAATTGAACGTCTTTGAGCACCTCACTACTATAAACTTATGTGTGCGTGCAGGATAAATTCTAAAAGAAAATAAAATTCTACTAGATGCTGCTGTGAATTACATATACACGTCCAGAAAAGGTTTACAAATGGAAACTTTATTAGAATAGAAGGATTAACATTTTTAATTATTAACTCCTGTGTTACAATGCACTTTGAAAAATTACGCACTTTGAAATAATTTGTTTTTCATAAAGTGCGTTGATATCGACCATATTAACGCACTTTGAAAAAAAATGTAAAGACTGATCAATATTCTTACAAATAATCGATATGATAAATAACAGACCTTTGATAACTTTTGATGATAAAGTCACTTCAGGACCTGAGATATTGACGTTTTAAATATTTAAGGTGTTGATAAAATAAAAGGAAAAAGTGTCTTGAAAAAAAAGTGACGATTGTTTAAGACCATTAATTCGGTTTTTTTTTTAAAATACTAGTCTTCGATAAGTAGATGAAAAGATGTAAAGGGGACAATAACAGTGGACAGCTTTCAGCAACTAGCATTTATTATAAAATTTTCTTTCTCTCTCATACGTTTTACTGTACTTAAAAATTTATAATTTTTATCTGTTTTAATTAACTCATTTAATACTAAAAGTTTTTAACGTCATACAAGTTAGGAAAAAAATATAATCATATAAATGTTCTGAGTAAAGCATAGACATCGAAACAGGGCGAAGGGCCAGGGGAGGGGGGAGGGACTTATTTTGGAAAGATATATACATCGTTTAAGCATTGAAAATGAAGCTTACCCTTTTTGGGTTTTTTTTTTTTCAAAGTGCGTTGCCACACTCCTGCGATACCTCAATATCCACTCATCGATTTATTTTAAGTTCTCACTGATATCCAAACAGCACAAAACACATTATACAAGAAAAGAAACATGATATTCATATTCAATTTCAAGGTAGAAAGAAGATTAGGAAAGTCTAAAGAAATCTAAGATTTCTACTATTCTAAAAAAAATAACGGTTTTGAAACCTGGTTGTCACGTCATAAAACGTCAAGAGATTACTCCATGAATCCTATGGCAGCATTAAAATATCGTTGTAAATTACAAAATTTTAATAAAGGGATGTAATTTTTTAGATACTAGTTATCAAAAGTAGGAATTTGTTCAGATATTGGTCATACGTACTGTTCATGTGCTTAACATGCATCTTTTTAGCATCTCTTAGATTTTTTTAGACTGGAAAACCTAACTTGACTTAGGAATTCCAAAAAAAAAATAACTTTGAGATTTAGTTCCATATATCATCAAGGAAACAAATGCAATTTCTTTGGTTCATTGCGTAAATATTCCTGGATTTTCCTGGTGCTCCGACAGATAATATCGGCCTTCCTACAGTTATTACTTATATTATCATGACAGTATTATTTTCATGAGAAATATTTATTTCAAATTCCCAATTGTCTACAAATTTTTTGTACAACCCTTATAATTCTAATTTTATCAGGAAAATTTGTAATCAAAAATGATGTGGGAAAGGCTATCTTTAAAACTAATGGCAATTAAATGTAATGATGCACGTTTCTTATCTTCATATACAGAAGGCAGTACACTGTCTGGATTTTCTGTGTATGTATCTGACACAGAAGACTGGAGGTCTGGCACTCGCTGCTATCATCACGACATAAAACAAATACCACCTAATGAGGTCACCATAGAATGTGTCACTTCCGGTCGGTACGTCACTGTTTACAATGCAAGGAACATGACTTCGTTTCCAGGTGTATCCGACTTTTCATACATAAATATTTGTGAAATTGATGTGGAAGGTAAGCTTCTTTCTTAGGTCACTTACAGATTCAAATTCTCAAATCATCTGCATAATTATAAGGAATATAATATACACTAATTTACCATATTGATCTTTCCTTTTCATTTGAAAGAAATACCTAATTGCTGCAGTTGAAGAAAAGTGTAATGATTAGAAACAATATGAAAAGAAAAGGGACAAAATTTAAGTTTTTGAATGACAAAAAATATTCAATTTTAAGAATAAATGCATCTCATAATAGACTTAAAATTATAATATGCCTTTTTTTCCGTGAATAATTGAAAAGTCAATTATTACTTTTTATTTTCACTGTGGGAAAGTAATTATAGTTCTTGATACGTTCCTGTGTGAAAAAGTAAGAAAGAGAGGTACATTCAGGGCTTTTTTGCCCTGTCAATTTCTAAAAAGTTGAAACTGGTGAGATTTAGCTGCAAATACATCTAATATCATTTAGATTCGTTGTGACTGCGTCTTAGCAAAATGACGTAATTTTCTGGCTAGGCTATGTATTATGACATCACGAAGTACCCCACTTTCTCCGCCTCCTGAAAAGACTCTTCGCAAATGACCAATTTTTCTAGCTGTTTTTCAATATTTTGTCTAGAGCGCAACCCCCAATTTAAAATATGCAGTTAACAGCTGATGATATTTCTAAAAATTTCAAAACATATTTTTATGTATGGTTCATGAGGTGCATTTTTCTTATTTGCTGAACGTACTCATATTTCCCTGTTTTCTTTAAAATTTGAAAACATTGCAATTAAATTTAGCATCATTTCCAACACGTGGTCTCTCAGGAAAATTTTATCTAAAAATAAATGAAAGAAATAAGTCTCTACTTTATCTTAATGTTTGAAACTTAACTGAGTGTGTGTTTAGAAATTTAGATATATACGTATCTCTTTATACAAATCTTACCAGATTTTTTGCACAAACCTAACATAAGCATGAAAACTATGTCAGAGGACGATCTCTTACTAAAATGAAAATGAAACTTATTTTAATGGTCTTTAAGCATCAAGAGTAGAGACGATATCGATTTGATATGATTTGATATTTATTGTTGATAGTGTTTATTAGCTCACTTCAGCCTTTTGTATATTCTGATTACATGAAGGTTGTGAATTTGGTCTTTATGGAGTTAACTGTAAAAAGTGTCCGAAGAACTGCTTGAATAACTCATGCCACAATCAAACTAGACAATGTATTGATTGTATAGCTGGATACATTGGAGCTGTGAAACAGGTATAGTATGCTTATCCTCTTATCCACCTTAATAATCGATATAAATGTTTGTTTTTTTAAACCCAAGACAGGAGTGAAAAGGACTTTCAACCGGGATCTTGTTCGAAGGAAATACTAAGAGTTTCGAAATCTACAGGGTTTGATGAGAAAATAAATCTCTCAATTAAACTTATGGTCATAATATTTCATGAGTGTTAGCTTTTTACAACGGATATTGCTTTTTAAATCTACATTGATGGATGAGTCAAAAAACTTAAGGAATGAAATATTATTTAAGTTTATAGAATTTTTTTGATAAAATGTATTACAAACATAAGTATACTGCTGTTGAAACTTTTCTTATAGAACTCAAGAAGGTAAACGTCTTTTAAGTCTATAATCTCCATGCAAAGCAAAGGTCTACCATCGGATACTAGTTTTTTCCCCCACTTCTGGGAAAATTCTCTAGAATTACAGCTAATTTTCATATCCTGTGTTGAATGTATAGAATGATAAATTCTCATGACTATGAGGTTTTTAGTGAAGCTTTTTTTCATGCTTAGATTAAAAACTGTATCAGAAAATTTAAACTCAGATATTATGACATACAGCAGTATCATAAAACGAATATCCACTGGTTGTGAGTTGAATACTATATACAGGGAAATATTCGCTGCAGTTTTATTTTTGCCCCCATTCGGCCTTGTTAAAAGTGGGTGAATTTAAAACGGGGTGAATTCAAAGAACACAGTATAAATTCTTAAACAGAACTGTGACTTGGCGAATTTGAAACGGGGCAAAATTGTTAGAAAGTGTAAAACAGCGAAAATAACACTGTTTATTATACCTCTGTGAATTTGTTCAATATAAAAATATGACGAATAAACATGCTATCTTTTCCAAACAGCCCCTACCGTGAAATAGTTTTTGTGCTATCTGCCCATGGTGAAATAGTTATCAAACTATTCACCGGCAGCATTCTGTTATCCTCGCTTTTCATCTCGAAAAACTTCTGGTTTTATACGGATTGTGACGCGTATATATTATGACGTAACAGAAGTTAAGTCAGCATCGGTATAATATGGAATATCATAATTGTCTGTACCCTGGACTCCCAAAAGTTAACAAAAGTTAAGTCAGCATCGGTATAATAAAACACCTATTTACTGACTATTCGGACAATAGCAAGTTTATCGTCCCCCTCGAAAGCAAACTATTTCCCTCGGCTTCGCCTCGGGAAATAGTTTGCTGTCTTGGGGAACGATAAACTTGCTATTGTCCTCATAGCTAGTAAATAGGTGTATAATGCAGTTTCTCATTCATCAAACCTTAAACGTTAACTGTTTGTCTCGCGGGTTTGATGAAAGAACTATCCCACTCAAAAACCATGGGTAAGTGTATACATGTACTATATATCAGGGTTTAACTTAGATATATCTGAACAATTCCAGTTTTCAAAAGTTATTTTACAAAAAACCTTTGTGTAGAAAACATAAAAAAATTCTTCCTCCTTGGAGTGCTATTCTTATTTCTATATTGATGTCAGTGAATCTTCACCGTGATAAAAACAGCATTTTTAAAAAGTACTCTGCAGTATTGTCTATATAAAATGTTACTTTTAAGAGAGAGAGAGAGAGAGAGAGAGAGAGAGAGAGAGAGAGAGAGAGAGAGAGAGAGAGAGAGAGAGAGAGAGAGAGAGAGAGAGAGAGCTTACATATTGTTCCCCACACAAATTTCTTATGCATTTACATTTTAACTTGTGTCTTTCTTTTTCGATTTAGCATGTACTCCTGGTATATATGGTCAAGGAAGTGATTTCATATGTGGTAACTGTGTTGATAACAGTGTATGTAATAATATGAATGGCTTTTGTCCTGGAGAGTGTTCTCCTGGATGGAGGGGAGATAAATGTGATCAAGGTATGTTTCATAATCAATGAATGAATCCCTATTAGTTAATTGACCTTTTCCGTAATTTGATTGTATGTCATAAATAAACATTCAATATTTAAATATTCAGATGGAATACGGTCAGTCATTTGCTTTTTTTTTTTAGAAACTTCTTCATTAACTAGTATACCGGGTTATTACAAGAATGATTACTTTCATAGTGTGTGAAATTGGATATTTTGGACTGAATTGTAAGTCGCCATGTAGCATCCCTAACTGTAAAGACAGTACATCATGTGACCATGTGATCGGAGGATGTCAAATAGGATGTGTTGAGGGTTGGGTCGGGACGACCTGTAGTGGTAAGGCCCTTTAGTATCTATTGAACAGATATTGATATGAACGAGATTATTTTTTTACTGTTTTATGAAAGGCGGTTTCAAAGGTCATTGATTTCCATGCAAATTACTTATTTTATATGAAAAAAATAAACTCTTGTAAAATCACAACGGCATGATTCTATTGAATTCAATACATTACAATAATGGATTAATGTCGCTAGTTATCTGCTTAATTTCTTTTTAAAAAACAAGCAAACAAAAAATTGGCAAATTTGTTTCAAGCTAAGATGAAAAACATTCAACATTTCTAATCATTACATTTTTTTAATTGTCCAATATGTTACATGTTGTGAAGGTGTCAATATGATAAATGACTTTAGAACAGGCCACAAGAATAAAAAAGATATCATAATGTTTATCATAGAGTGTGATGGGCGCTTCTATGGAGAAGAATGTAGAATGACGTGCAATGAATACTGTAGGGAAAAGGCTTTGTGATCCTTCAAGAGGTCAATGTCATGGCTGTGTTGATGGCAGATCCGGACTCTTTTGCGAAACAGAAGTTGTAGAAAATAATCCCTTAACAGGTATATGTGCATGATTTATTCTCTTTATTTACCAAAATAAAAAAAAATTGTTTATAATCGATCATATCCTTTTTTGGTGGATGGGGAGGAGGTGTTAGTTTATTAGTTAACATTTTGAATACCACTCTTTTAAAATATTTTTGACAAACATTGTCCAGTAAACTAATTTTTGTTCTATATCAAGCAAATCTTACAATAAATGTTTGACAGATCTTTATACATTAAAATACGTTTCAATACACAAGCAATACACAAAGGAAACATTTTTAAACATATTCAGCTGTATAATTAGTTCCAAGAATATCATAATTGCATTAAAAATCAGATGGGCCGAGGAAACAGGCAAACTTCTTTTCATTATTCAAGTTTGTTTTTAAAATATTTCACATTTTTTTTTTTACTATATCTTGTTACAGAAACTACTTCACTTGTGATAGCAGTCGTCATTTTATCCTTGTTTATAATCCTAATGGTCGTGGTTTTTCTTGCCTGCGTCCTGAAGAGGAAATGCCAATCCTCCCATTCTACTAATGCAGGACAAGATTACGAAACCACTCTTAGTACAAAAGACAGTAATGTGTATAGTCAAATTCAGCATGTTATGCCCAATGACAATGTTGGGCTTGAGCCGTTTCACTATATGGAGTTAAATAACACACATATCAAAGCAAGGACAGAGTACTTCAACCTTAGTTCTAATCCATAGCTTCTATAACCACATGCAATTTGTAGGGAATTTGAAATCAATCCCTGTATAGCAATATACAATAAACACGCTTATAGTGAATATGCCTAAAATGGAAATGTCGTTTATAATGAAGTTAATTTCAGTCTCCTTTGGTTTAAAATTATTCCGTAGCTAGAAGATATAACGAATTACCTTTAAAACAAAGAAAAATTCACCGTCCCAAGTTAAAAGACTGTTTGATTATATTGTTAGAATGGGAGGAAATTCTTATTAACAAACAATATCGCAAAATATCAAAGAAGCACTTCAATAAATAAAGATCAAAGAAAATTTAAAAAAGGAAATGTGAATCATTCAAATCAATATCTTTATTTCTTCTCTGTAATTAATAGTCAGATAGGCGTTTGAAAGGTATTCAATTGCAACTTATTTGATGTGAAGGAAATAAGTCATAGGTATGGGGGAAAAAATCACATTCAGTATGCTTACATTTAATTTTCACGTCTGACTCAATAATTAAAACTATAAATATACTAGTACTCGAAATAGTTTTGTACAAATTAAACATGAATCGAGTAGTTTGTTACTTGTCAACCTCGTTATTGATGTTAAACAAACATATTAAGTTTTTTTTTATTTATTTAATTTTTAAGAAACAAGAAAGATTCATTAGAAATTCGCAAACAGGGCATAAACCATGATTCGAAGAAAAGAATACAGGGATGGGGAAATACTCCTTCTAGGATTTTTTTTCTCTTGATTATAATTCATGATTTTTCAATTTGCCTTCTAATTTAGAATCAGTTGTAAGTTTCAAATAAGGAACAGAGATTGATCTCAAAAACCTACAAGCAATATAATTCTAAGAAGAGGAAACTACCGGACTCTTGGATATAGGTGGATTAAAACATATTGACCACTTAAATGAATTTTTTTTTCCAAAAATTGATTTACTTATAACATATATTTTGTTCTCATATCATCATATTGCTCATGCATTCTAGTTAAAAATCCCGAAGTGACAATTTAAAAGACAATTGGATAAAAATGTTATATAATTTTTATTAGAAAACCTCATTTGAAAAAATAAAATCACTACATCCTTAAAAATTTTCTTAATAATTTCTACGTAATCAGAAGGAACAGTATTTTTCATTATGCTTAAAATGCTATCAGGGTATAAATGGTGAAATGATGTTGACCTTTATTGAATTTCCCCTCTCGTATATGTGACAAGAATATCGAATTTTGATTGCTATTTTATATTATATTCTACATGTATATTAATATATCATACACCTAGTAGTGTATCAGCCGTGATACAAGCCTTTTGGACTTGGCGAGACAGCGCCTCAGAAGTAGGGCTGTCTCGCCCTCAGGGCTGAGATATCTCTGTCTCGGCCCGTCGTTAAGGGGCTGTCTCGCCCTCAAATTTCAAATCATTATTTCTGTTTAATTTGTGTGAATTAAGAGTAAAATTCATATTTAAGTATTAAAGAGAAACATTATATATTGAAAATTTTAACCAGAATCTTTAAAAAATATTTTTTCATATTAGAATTTTGAGAAAATTGTTTTTAAAAAGTGTGCCAAATGATAGCATTTGTGACGTAAGAGAGGTAACTCTTGTTTACTTTTAGGACAGCAACAAGTCATGTTTTGAAACAATGGACCTTTATTTGCTTTGACAGTAAGACAATACCAAGTTTTCATTTAATGTGCCATTTTTAATTAAATATATATTGTAAACAAAACAAATATTCACTATAAATCTCAGGTTTACAAATTGTAACGATAACAAATCCGGCCGACCCGTCTACCTGCCAACCTGTCTACCTGCTGATCCCGATCCATCTACCTGCCGACCCGTCTACCTGCTGATCCCGATCCATCTACTTGCCGACCCTCCGACCTGTCTACCTGCCGACCCGTCTACCTGACTACCTGCCAACCCGTCTACCTGCCGACCTGTCTACCTACCGACCCATCTATCTGCCGACCTGTCTACCTGCTGATCCCGATCCATCTACCTGCCGACCTGTCTACCTGCCGACCCGTCTACCTGCTGATCCCGACCCATCTACTTGCCGACCCTCCGACCTGTCTACCTGCCGACCCGTCTACCTGAATACCTGCCGACCTGTCTACCTGCCGAACCGTCTACCTGCTGATCCCGACCCATCTACCTGCCGACCCGCCGACCTGTCTACTTGCCGACCCGTCTACCTGCCATCAACCAGCTGTGTACCTCCCTACCTCTTTTGTACACATATACTTTCCGACCGAAATATGCGTAAGAATATACAAATATAAATTATTGCGCCGAACTACTTTGTCCGTACTCTCTACTTGAGCCGTCAACCCCAGTTCGATCCAAAGTGAAAGTAGAATATTTTTAAGTTTTGGACGTTTTAAATCTGTGTTATCTAATGTGCTCAGAAATGAAATATTTCAAAACACCAGGACTATTCTTTGTAATGACCAGACCAGGCAAATCTATCTCTATTTGATTATTCACCGTCAAGCAACATCTCCAGGAACATCGAAATAAAGAAAGATAACTCTAATATTTTGTTATGACAAAATTATAAACGTGATGATAAAAAAAATATCAAAATATTTGTTCTTTTCTTTGGTTTTAGATATATGATATAAACAACATCACACCACTGTTTTGATGTCGTCCCTGGTATCAACCCTCGGGTGGTCTCGGCCCGCGCCCTCCGGGCTTGGGCCGATACCAACCGCTAGGGCTGATACCAGGGCCGAGATCAAAACAGCAGTGTGATATTCTATATATACCATATACATGTAATATATTTAAGAGTCCTTTTGGTATAGTTTTATTTTATTAATTGAGATATCTATGAGATATTTAGCAGGTATTTAACCACTATCAAAATCCATATGCTGAGGCATAAAAATCTTTTTTCATTGCCTGTTTCTAAGTGTAGGTTGATAAAAATGTGTTTGGTATTTTTTAAAAACACTTATATTCTAGATACAAAGCCTTTATACCCCAGGCCTTGTAAATTAATGACAGAGTATATTTGCAAACAAGACTGTTATGTCAAACCAAAAAGTGTTTTACGTACAAAATGATGACTTTAAACTATGAAACACTTCAAAGGAGATAAACTTTGTAGATCCATTGCGGAAGTTTACTTCTTTATGACGACAGTCACGACACGTATTTTTTTTTAATATGGACTCCAAAGTATTGTACATATTATTTGTCTCTTGCCAATTTATTGATAGAGCTCATCTGTACGGTAAGATTCTTTTCATTTCTAAACATAATAAACTTTTAATTGACCAAGATAAAAAGTATGGAAAAGATTTATAACTTTAAACATACAATATATGGTGTCAATATTTTAATTTATATTTGACAAAGAAAATCTCGCCTTTAATAAAACTGTGACAGTCAGTAAGAGATACAACAAGGACTACTTTGCACCGAGTAAGGTTGTGGACGGAAACTGGAGTATTTACCAGCTGCAATGCGCACTGACAGCTTCCGGTCAGAAGGAGGCTTTGTTAACGATAGACCTCGGGGAGAATAAAAATGTTGCATCAATAACGATGGTTCATGGGACTTGTAAGCATTTTGAAATCATTTTTGTTTTTTGGATAAAAAATTTAATGTATTTAATTCATAAAACTTTACATTGTATTTAAGTTGAAAACACTTTTTTGTGAAAGAAATGAGCATATTTATCTTTTTGTTTGTAAAGATATGCCACTCCACCTCCCCGTGAAACTTTAATACCTTTCTATTAATTTATGAAATTACAGTCGATGTTACCTGTAAAAAGAAAGTTATTTGGAGGGGGGGTTATAATATTTTCCGTTTTCTGGTGATTTCTAGAGTTAAAAGAAATACATACACACAATTTTTTTTCCAAATTTATAAATTAATTTTTCTTTATTTTCTGAAAAAATCCTGTTTTAGGAAAATTTATAAAGATATATACTATAAAATCACATATTTTCGTAGTGTTCATTTTCCATGGGTCGAGGAATAACTCTTGGTTCATGGGGATTTGATTTCGTGGATGGAGAATTGTTTAGTAATTATATATGTAACATTTTACATTTCTTGGTGAACATAAATTCGTGGGTCTCTTCATACCTCGAAGACTACGAAAATTAAACCCACACAAAAATGTGTGATTTCACAGTAAATAAATTTGAAAAATCATTTAAATCTGTAAACTTTTGAAAATTATTTTGGAGCTTGGAAGGAGAACAATACTATCGTTTGCACTTCTGTAAAGAATATTTAACATTAAAGACCATGCAGAAATAAATCCTCCTCCAATTTACCATTTCAAAGCACAGGATCGTTCATATATCTATTTTTGATATAAAGGAAAGTTTAAGAGCAGCATTGGATTCATACAACCAAACAAAGAAACTAACAAAAAATTCAAAACAAAACAAGAAAAAGCAATTACATGCACACCGTATGAGCCAAAAAGAAGTACCCCTTCCCACCCATATTCCCAACCCCCAACCCCCTCTTTCAAAAATGCTGTCTTTAATATATTTAAAATAATTGAATTCCGTAATATCAAACTGGAAATGAATGTGGTATATCAGACCGCGACTGGGATAAAGGGTCCAGATGAGTAAAATACAACGAAATTAATTTTACCAACTTATCTGGACACTCTGAATAACACACATTCAAAATTTCATGCAAACATCGATAAAAATAAGATGTAGGCCAAGGTATATAGGCATCTTCTAGTCATTTCATAACGTCAGTGATGTCACATCAACGTCGTCATCAGAAAATATTCACCTGAGCGTATTATGCTGGATTTAAGGGGGGCGACTGTGGTTTTCATTGCGCAATATTTTGTGAATCATAGTAAAATGAAGCGTATTAACTGTAACTTTTTTCGCTTAATTGATACAATTAAACAAAATTAAGGAATTACAGGTTTTAAAATGTAATTATAATTTCATACATGAATAACTGATTTTTAACCGATTTTGCAATTGATAGGTAGGTTGACGGTGTTACATGTACAGTGTGTTTTTGACGCTATGGAAACCTGAAGATCTCAAAGAAAGTAGTAATAAAAATGTTTTTAAAGAAAGTGTAACAAAATACGCTATTGAAATTTAAAACATAGAAATTTGAGATTATCTCCATTATTAGTATTGTTTTCTTATAAATCCTTTGCTTTGCACCCGTCATATTTTGTAGTATTCGAGAAAAACAGGAAAATACGTTCATTTTTGGCATATTGAGATGCCCCCTCTGGTAACAAGAAGTAGAATTTTTTGTTTCTTACAAATAATGTGCACTATAGTATCAGTCTTTAAATTTCATAATTTAAATAAAAATATTATTGTAGTATTTGTATAATTTGTTTTGAAGCGCAAAAATTGGTATTTTCTATCTAATCTTACAGTAAATGTACATGTATTTTGAGACACTCCCTTAAATATAACTGGACGGTAGACTTTCCCAAATCTTGGCATGTACACTGAAGCCAATGTGAGTTATATATGGTATGAAATGAAGAGTTTCGCAATTGTAGTTTTCACACAATAAAACCCCACTCGACCCCCTTAAATTATAGAATAATTGTGCATTCTTCTCTGGTTACGCAATTATGACGGAGAGTGCATGACAAATACAACACGACAGCATGTAGTTTGAATTGTATTGATATGCTTAAACGTATTTTAAGGCACCTGCTTTTTATATATATTTAATAAATTTATTTAGAATTTTTGAATTTTTGAGGTCTTAAAATTAATAAACTTACTACTTTATTAACAGTAGGTTTCGGTTCATACACATTACTATCCTCTGACTCTGGCCTCCGTTCTGATTCTGATGGAGAGGGACCAGTCCAAACCGCCAGACCAAGTAAAAGCATTTGTAAAGATAGCTTTGATGAAAAAGATGCCCAGGTCGTGTGCTTGGCATGGGGATCTCTACCGTAAGTATCTAATTTTGATTTACTCATATGAATTAGAGAAACCCAATATTGCTTTACTGATTATAGTTGTGGCATGAAAATCGTACAAAACACTCAATCTCAGAATGTCATTGTCATGCATGATTGATCATTTGGGATGATATAAATACTTTTTTCGTTAAAGCATTTTTGTGGAACGTAACTGATTTAATTTTGACAAGACCTCAAAATTAGAAACTGACTTGCTGAAAAAAAAAGAATGAGGCGGAGAAAATGAAGTAGATTTAACCTTTAAAAATGAATTGAAAGGTTTTGTACATTTAACAATTAAATGTACAAAAAATGTCTTTGGTTTTGAAAAAAAATTAAAGAATTGAAAATAAAGTCCCTAATCCTTGTATTAAACATTTTGATCTTTTAATCTAACATTTAATGACAAATGTTCCTATTTCAATACTTTTCTTTTTAAATACTTACTTTAAATGCAAAAAAATAAAATGTTTCCACTTTATTATTATTCAGAACATGTCAGGTATTGTTAATTTTCCTTTAATCACTGTTATTTTCGTTTTAAACTTCCCGTCATATGAATTATTTTAAGAAAAATTATATTTTCATTTTTTTTTACATTCTTTTAGAGATAATCCTTCCTACACGTATTATGAAGCCGGCTCTCTGGCTTCAATTTATGAATATGTCTTTAACTGTGAAGGGAATGAAGTTAACATGAATAGATGTCCAAAAGAACTAAAAGGCTGTTCATCAATGGAGGCTGTAGCTGTAAAATGTAAAAGTAAGGTTGGCGAGATACATTTTCAAATGAAATGTAATCAAAGAAATGTGTGTCTGAAACTAATATTTAAAATATTTAAACGAATGTATCAAATAATAATTTCAGCATAAATCAGTAGATACATGTAAACCTGGCTAGACCATGGCTATTCTTGAACCTGATGATTGTTAGATTTATAAATAATTTTACTTTTTTTTTTACAGGGGGGAATACATTGTCTGGATTTTCTGTATATGTATCTGATACAGAAGACTGGAGGTCAGGGACTCTGTGTTACCAACATGACATACAACAAATACCACCTCTTAAAGTCACTATTGACTGTGTTACTTCCGGTCGCTACATCACTTTTTACAACACAAGGAATTTGACGTCATTTCCAGGTGTTTCCGAATTCTCATACATTGCCGCTTGCGAAATTGCAGTTAATGGTAATTTTCATGTTTTAGTTCATATTCGGCTAATATTCCTTAATGACTTCAATTAAAAAATAACTTTTTCTAAAATGTAAATGCATAATTATTATTACCCCTGCGAGACGATCATGAATAATTCATGAATTTCCTTGAATTTTTCATGAATTTAATTCATGAAATGTTCATGAAATGTTCATGAAGATCCTATGAACTTATTATTGGACATTTTCAAATCATGAATTTTTATTCATGAAAGAAAATTGATGAATATTCATGAATATTTTTTTTCATGAATAATTCATGAAGAGTCATATTCATGAAGATTCATCATTTCAAGAATGTCCAATAATAAGTTCATAGGATCTTCATGAACTATTCATGAATAATTTGATGAATTTTTTCAGGAATGTTCATGGATGAATAAAATTCATGAACCATTAACATTCATGAATATTCTTGCTTTTTCGTAAACAAAAAATGAAATATTATTATTCATGTTTATTCATGAAAATGCATGAAGTCATGCTAAAAAAGTAACAGTAGATAATTTATAATACAGCATCTTGAAAGATTTTACAGAAATGTTTGTTTTCCAACCATGGCAACAACATCTTTGTTAATAAAATTAAAATAGACAATTCTGACACATTAAACCATAGTATATGAGTAATGTAGTTCATTCCTGGTAAAAGTATAAAAAATTTCAATTCAAATGCAACTCTTTGCAGAATGTTTAACCTTACTTGGTCAAAAGGAGAGGGGGGTCCTTCTTCAGCATGTTCAAATTGTGTTTTAATGCCAGAAATTGAACAGTTTTTAATTCCAGTCTAGGAAAAAAGTTTGTTCAGCACCAGGGTAAAATCCTTATTGTCTTTCCATGTGGAATTTCTAGAATTTCATCATTTGGATCCTTTGATTGAATATCATTCATATTTCCATTTCTTTTTTTGTTTCTTTTTCAAGAGCTCAGATTTTTGTGCAGCCAGAGTTTCTTCTCTTCTGCTCATCAACATTTGTGAACTGCTTCTCTTTTTCCTTCAAAAAGAAAGATTTTCTGAAAGTACCCATGATTGTAAAACATGACTTTTTTGTATTTTCTTGCATTTTAGTTTCATTTAATTTTGCATCAGAGACACTTCCAAATAAAACATTCTGAGTGGAATTTAAGCCTATTTTCTTGGACAGCCATTTTGTAGATCAATTAGGCCTATGAATGTTTTGAGTATCAGTCTATAATTAATGTATGTTATATGGTTGGATCCAAACTCAAAGCAAAGTTAGACAAAAAGTAATTGCATTAAAAAAAGAGCCATATTAATTTATTATAATATTCTTTAATTAGTTGTTTTTTTTACAAATAGACAGTAACCTTTACAGACAGATTTCTGACTCAGTGATTGTCTCCATTTTTTGTCACTCACCAGTTCTGAAGTAGATCAATCCTATATGTATAGTCTTCCTTCTTCATATTCTGTTATTTTCTTAAAAAGTTGACAAAGATCAGTGACTGTATTGTTTATTGGAGTGGACACACCTTGTGAGAGGGTGAAAAACTACAAATTACAAAAGCATAATAAGAATTTGACAAAATATCAAAATCATACAAATCATACAAAATTAAATGCGTAACTTTAACATATGAGCTGAACAGGCCTATGCCTATCGCATGCTGGAAATGCGCGGTTTTACAAAACATTGTAGTTGCAGAATTTAAACATAATAAAATATATTGCATAATACTGTTAGATACAGATGATCAAGTTCGATATATTTTCAAGTAAAACAACATTAAGCTTACTCCTTAGGGAGGCCAACATCACCAAACTTCACAGCCAAAACGCCAGGCAAACCGCATGGCTACCATAATTAGTATATACAAAATATTGAACCCGATCGAAATAAAATTATGCAATACGAAAACGGCACAGTGACTATGCAAATAATAGATCACAAATACTGATTCTTCCACACTACAATTCCCAATTCCAACGTCTCGCGCGTTTTCACAAGTTTGCGCCTATTCAAAAATGTACGGTAGAGCTAAGAAATACCTTAGTTTCGAATTTCCAAGATTTCTGTTTAAAAAAAAATTACAAACACTATCTGAATAATTTTTCACTGAAAATACAATATTTTATATCAAAAAAAGTTTTATCAATGAAGAATTCGATTTTTTACGTCATAAATTATACATGTATTGACTTTTAGTTTCGTATAGCAAGTATGGCAGCCCCCTATGACATTATCAGTGATAATAACAATCTCTCGCCCTCAGACAGAATATTCTGAGCTGTGAAGACGCATAGGAATTAAAACTACAAAATACGAATGTGGATCATAGATACTTTACAACCATGCAGTCTGTGCTCTATCATTAAAGCACGGAGCAAGGGAAACTTTTGACATTTTAACTGCACCAAAATGAAATGTACATATAGCGTTTCGATCCAGGAATAATACGGTACAGTACAGACAAGTGATATAATTTTTAAAGTTGTTAATAAACTATAAAACGTTTTTTACTAAGCTCACAAAGTTCATTTTCCAGAATGTTTCATTTTCCAACAACTTGTTTAAAGTTTGATGTTAGAGAAAATTCGGTCGAACAAAGTTGTGTGGTGAAAAACGACATTAATTAAAGCACATTATGATGAATATAACTGTTTAATTTAAATTATGAAGAAACTCAAGTAATGAATTTGAAAAAATATGCTGTCAACTGTGATGCAGTAAAATCAAATAAAAACACTAAATGTTTATAGAGATTTCATGTTTTTTTTTTTTAGATGGTGAAATAATTATTATTAAACATATATTATACCAGGGGCTTGTTCAACAATTGCATCTGCATGCAAAAGTTGTATTATGAGAGTATTGAGTGTTTTCTGTCAATCATTTTTGTCTTCATGAAAATTCATGAACATTCATAATACCTTGAACTCTACATTTTTTCTGTCTTTAAAATGAAAATAACCAATATTCATAAATATTCATCATTTGTTCATGAACTACATTTTATGAATATATTCATGAATAAAGTTCATGAACCATCTTTATGAACCAGTCATGAACCAGTCATGAAAACATCATGAATGTTCATGAACGATTCATAAAAGTTCCTGAAATCATGAATTTCACCTCGCAGGGGTATTTACGCTTTTCGAATTATTTTGAAAGAATTACACATAGAGTAAACATGAATTTGAAAAGTGAAAATTTTAATGAAAGATAATTCCCAACAGCACATGTAAAAGTATAAAAAAAAATGGTTCGAAAGTTTTGTAAATAATACATACATTGAAACTAGCATATATTATGCTATCAATGACCTACCTTTTTCTTAAGAAATTGTTAACGTAGTTACTCCATCTAATCGCATTCATGCACTTTCTTTCTGGTCAAATGTTACCCTAATGTACTAAAAAACTAAGTTAGGCTAATGCTACTTTCAAAGAATACTACATTGTAAAGAAAATCAATTATAAAGGTGAAAATTATTCAAAAAAAAAAAAAAAAACCTTTTCAAATGAAAACGCATTATCCTCATCTGTATTCTGGCTATCCATATTTACAGGTTGTGACTTGGGGTTTTATGGTGTGAACTGTACACAGTGTCCGAAAAACTGTTTGAATAACTCGTGCCACTTTCAGACAGGTGAATGTGTGGATTGTGTAGTCGGATACACTGGAGCAAGCTGTGAAACAGGTATGGTGTACACTTACCTTCTTGTTATAACTTGGATGGCTATTTTATCTCAAAACCAGTGGATATTAAACTTTTTCATAATTATATTTAATTATTGAATTATCAAGGTTGGCTAGCAATAATTAAGCTTTGTGTAACTCTTCAGTGTTAGAAAAGTCGCCAAACATGTTGCAAATATTCAAGATTACAGTCAAAATTTGAAAAGTAATTTTTCTAAGGCATGGATAGCACGGACGATATCTTGTGGTATGTCTCAGCAGTATATGAAAAATATCAATTAATATTCTCCCTTTACTTTTAAATCAGTTATGAATTTACTTGCGTCTTCCTTTTTGGTCAAGCATGTTCGTCTGGTAATTATGGTCAAGGATGTGCTTTCAAATGCGGAAACTGTTTTGAAAACAATATATGTAACAAAGTGAATGGATCATGCCCTGGACAGTGTTCTCCTGGATGGATCGGAGATAAATGTGATCGAGGTATGTTCTAGAATCAATATATAGAAATTCGTATATGTATCTTTAATTTTCTTCATTTTAAAGACACAAATACACACTCAACATTGAAACATTCAGAGAGAATAAGGCCATTAGATTTATTATAAGGAGGCGTCTTTATTCGATAAAATAACAAATATTATTATTTTTATAGTGTGTGTAAATGGATACTTTGGTCTGAATTGTGGGTTGTCGTGCAATATTCCTAACTGTAAAAACAGTACATCTTGTGACGTCGTCACAGGGGAGTGTCTTGAAGGATGTATCGAGGGTTTGGCCGGGAAGACCTGTAATGGTAGGCCCCATTAATATTTATCAAATGGACATTTATCTCAAGGGGATCATTCGTACGCAAATTTTCATATGCGAGTTCAGAAGTTATTACAAATTTGTTTTTCTAACATAGAAAATATTAAGCATTTTAAATCATTACTATCATTATTTTATCCATTGACTTCAATATTTTTAGGAAATAATTCTTTCTAAAGTAATACTAAAGTGTTTTAAGGACAGATGCTGCAAACATTTTTTTTTCTCTGTAAGAGACTTAATATCATGTCACAGGTTTCGAAAAGTGGATAATTATTAGATTTTTTTTCTCCTAAGAACTGGAAAATGAAATAGACATGGAAAATATTGGTAATGTTTCAATAAAAAAAACAATAGACAAATCACACTCAGTAAAGGTTTACAGGTAAAAAAAAAATTCAAAATATGTAACCTTGTTGCTAAAAGTGTATTATAAAATTAAGAAAAATATAGCAAGCCAGGTTAATTTGGTTTGGAAAAGCAGAATGGTAAAAATCAGCCTATGTAATATTGCTGATTTTTGTCATTTGATTTTCCTCATTTAATTCACATGGCTTGGTATATTTTTATAAAGATTAACATTTATATACATATTACATCTTTAGCACCTAGGTAACATATTCTGAAATTTGTTTTCACCGATAAACCTTAACTGACTGTTTTTTATCCAAATTTGTAATTTTAATGAAATATTGCTAATTAATATTTAATCTAAGTCTATTTCATTTTCCAGTTCTTAAGAGAAAAAAACTAAAAAAAAAAATTTCACTTTTCTAAAATTGTGACATGATTTTAAGTCTCCCCCTCCAAAAAAATATCACCTGTCCTTAAACCTGAAATAAAATTTTAATTCTTATTTCAAAACTTTTACTTTTAAAAAATAAATTTCTTCAGAGTGTGAGGGGAACTTTTATGGTGAAAGATGTAACATGACATGCAGTAAATTTTGCAAGGATGGCGTCTGTATTCGTACAACAGGTCAGTGTAGAGATTGTATTCATGGCAGATCCGGATTTTTCTGTGAAACAAAAGTTACCGAAATAATCCCAGTGCAGGTACCTTTTCTTTTTACCTTTAAACACGATAATGTACGATTTTTTTTTCATGAAATTATTTCATTATTTATTTGTTCATTTCTCAAATAGGGTCCATCAATTATATTTAATACATCGCTTTATTATCATTATAAATCGTAAGTGGTCTTTGATTTTTTTTTTTTGTAAATTATTTTGCTCTTTATCTAAAATATATCTTATATGTACAATTCGTTCAACAAGAAGTAATACTAAAAAGAATTGAATCAGCATCAGATGGAAGAGATAATCCTTTTGAAAGCATCATCTAAAGTTTATTTTAATAATACTTCAAAGTTCATTGTATATATCTTTTACAGATAGTAACATTTCCATAACTGTGATAGCAGTCGTTATATTATTTGTGTTTATTACCTTGATGATCATGGCGTTGCGTATCTGTGTATTGAAGAGGAAATGCAAGTGCTCTCATTCAAACAATAAAGAACAAAATTACGAAACCATCCTGAGAACAAAAGACAGTAACGAGTATAGTCAAATTCAGCACGACAATCCTAATGATAATACTGCAATTAAGACGACTCACTATATGGAGATAAATAACACAGACATCACGGGAAGGACAGAGTACATCAACTTTGGTTTTAAGCCATAACTTCTATATAACTACTTGAAATACACAATTTAATCAAAATACTGTTAAAGTGACAATGAAGTATGTTTCTATCAATGTCGTTTTTCTTTTAAAGATTTTCACTGCTTGAGTTTTTCTTAAACATTGATTTTCCGATAAAGTATGCAATGTAAACATAATTTTATTTAACCCCATTATTGTATGTACATGCATTAAGAGTTTTGAGATTTATACTAGTATGTAAATGTACCTATGATTTACAATACTGTAATGATGAGTATAACTTCAAATAATTCCTTATAGATGATATGAATAGTTTGCTGTTCATGGTATTCAGAAAAGAATTGTATAATGGATTATTTTACCCCATGTTATTATGTTTTGTTGCATCGTTGACAGACTCTATTCCTGTCAGAATTTTTTATCGACCTACAGCATGTTGTTTGATAATATGAATGCACAAAATTAGGCCAATTAGATTTCTCCAAATCAGTAAAAAAAAAGAGTGTATTTCTAAATGACTGTTTTTATGCAAACTTTTATTTGAGCTCTTATTACTGATTGCAATATTTCAACTCGTTTTCCAACGACTAGCACAGTTGAAGTATTATGTTTATGCAGATGAAACAATGAGATATTTGAGATTATCATTATCCACGTAATTCCACTTTGGTACGATGCACATTACATATCAACCAACCCTCGTACATGTAAGTAGATATTCAATATGCAGAATTTATAGCGGCGTAAGCAAAACTGAACAACAACAAATGAAAATTTAGCATCAAATTAGCTCAAATCTTTCAGGTTATATGTTTGAAAGATTTTCTATAACAAGTAATCAGTTCAAAAATAATAATTTAGAATCTTATTGCCTTCAGAGAAAATGTTATACTTCATAACTTTTTTTTAATTTTATATTATGTGTAAATGTAACGAACATAGTACAGATAATTTGTTAATGTGTTCATCAAACGTGGAACTGAAAGCTTTAAAAGCTTTTAAAAGCCATTTACACATGAATGATATACTTTGAAAAACTGTTAACAAGAGGCAATCGTCAGTCCATAATAGTTTACTTCCGTGGTGGATAGTTCAATGGAGCTGTTGGTTATGGTATAAGCAAAGAGGAAGTGTATCTATATAAACACGATATGGCCCTAGAATTCGTGAGTGCGAAAATATTTCAATTACTTGTCCTTTCTGTTCTCACAAATGTTTCTTTTCTGGCACTAAAAATTTATCGGAGGGTAATGTGGGGGGTCTTAATAAATCGATCTAGTGCAAGGGCATACACTCTATGGACCAAAGTAAGCTTTTACATTTCAACTATAGAACTGTTAATGTATCTGGAAAGAGCTGCGATCCGGATGAAATCTCAGAAACAATTTGATTATATCATTATTTCATGCCGCTGACCAGCAAAAAATATAGCATTCGGCAATACAAGTATAATTTTAACAATGAAATTGCAGAATTTAGACATGATTGCAGCACTTTTTAAAAACTACAATGCGTGTTGAAAATATTTATATACTAAACTTGGGAATTTAACTTTGCTATGCTCTTGCACTATTGATATTTATATGTAACATCAATACTTCAAGTCAATGTGCTAAAATCGCGTGACTGCCGCATCACGTGACTAGTCTTAATATAAAATATAATCGTCTTCGATATGTAGCTATTAATCATAATTACAATTATCTGATATAAATCATGTACTAAAAATAATCGCCATCCCGATTACAAATACATTTTTAAATACAAAATTTAGTCGATATTTCCATTGCGCACCTTAACTGTTCTGCGTATGATTTTGCGTATTAATTAACAATTCCTGTGGATAATTCCGGGTCAAACCCACATTTCCTAGTCCTGTGATTTCAGCAAGACATTTACAGAACATGCCGTCATTTTTTTTAATTACGAGGGTTGATCTAAAAGTTATGTCACAACTTAAATAAAGTTGTTATAAATCGACGTATAACAACAAAATTAAACATGATTAAAGCTGTATTTATTTCAAATCAGAGTAGAAAAATTCAACAAAATATGATTTATACTTTTCAAAATATCGGAATTTAAACAATGTGCGTTTATGGTAGTCGCCGCACCTAAATATAACATCATATGACGGATTTGCGTCGTCATACTTTTAAGTGTTTCCCCATCGTTACTTTAAAAAATATTTGTGATTTGCAAACACTCACCAATTTCACTTTCTTTAAGAATTCTTGGTACCATCAAACACTCACTCTCTTCATAATTAAGCCATCTTTCATTTTTTTAACAGTAGCATACGGCAAATTTAATAATTAACTCTATCCGTCTTGCTTTTTTGACAGCGTCAGACACCATTGAACGTTTCCCTCCGATCTCCTATCTTTCGGTCTTTTTGTGTTCTGCTGATCTTACAATGACCCATCATCCGCCCAAAATTGCTAAAATCATCTATAAAAAAGTCTCTTACTTACATTTCTTTATTCCGTGAGTCTAATTAATTAACGAAACTGTCGCTAGTGATGATTCCCATATTTTTGAGCAAAGATGCATTACAACTCATCTAGGCGTTTTCCCCCATTTCGACAAACCCTTTGTTCAATTCCAGAGAGTAAAACAACAATGTTTATGATCATAAATACCAATTTTGTCATTAAATTTTCATTGAAAGACTAGAAAATGATTTGAATTGTGTCTTTTAAAAAAATGAGAGATTTTGTGCTTTTTTTAGAATCTTTTAAGGGGAAGAAGGACCTTTAGCTGAAAAAATACCTGTCATTTAATTTTTTTTCATATTTTGTATATATCTTATTTAGTGTGTCCTACATACTATAAAGCAGACATATAAATAGGTTTCTAGACTTATTTCTGAGATATTGAGTGACAAATACCATACCCCACAGTGTCTGAGCGGAGTATTTATTCTCCGTGTTTCTGGGTCCAGTACTCGGCCGATAATTGAAATTTTTCACCATAGATAAAAAATATACCAGCGGAAATGTGTCTTTTAAAATATTTTAGAGTATGAATAGGGTTACAAATTCGAAAATGCAAGATTCTTTTGTAACACCACATCTGGAGACGTAAATTTACGACTTTTTTTAGGACAACTTAAACCATAAAAAAATTAATTTGCAAAAAATCCCATCATTCAATATTTGAAAATTTACGTCGAAGTTCAAGGTCGTCATTGTATTGATTAACTGTAAAAATATTGAT
>NW_026927357.1:2500-30485 GCF_032062105.1 Saccostrea cuccullata | reverse complement strand
GCCTGGTCCGGTCTACGGCTACCGGCCAGGAAATGTGACCTAGGCATAAGGGTCTATAAAGCAAGTACCTTTTACATTGTACTGGCCAAAAAATGCACCAGGCCCCGGGATCATGAAACAGACTTAGACTTAAGTCAAAATTTCAATTATCTATAAAATCTTTATATCTTGTTAAAGGGAACTCATAATTTGCATACTATAGCAGACTGATGATACAAAATCGGAAGGCATTTTCATTTTGGGCTGCTTGACCTCTAAAAAAATTCAGCATCTAAGGTATTTTTTGACTTTAGCTTAAGATGCTTCATGATCCCGGGGCCAGGAGTACATATGTGTACATATGCAAGAAATTTGCACCAGGTTTGAAAAGATGCAAATTTACAACCGGCCGCATATTTGCACAAATGTTAATTTATTTTCGCATTTATGCAATTGTGTTAATATGAAAAATTCACAACCGGGGGGTTAATCAGCGCATGCGAATGGAACTTGTAAATGGTAACAGAGTTTCCGAAGTTAAATAGGCAAAAGTAAAGTACAATGAATATAAAGTAAATTTCTAATATGTAAAAAGATTGATTGATTGATTGTCCCTCTCCAGAATATTTCACTGATATGGAGACGTCACAATTGCCGGTGAAGGGCTGCAAATTTAGGCCTATGCTCGGCACTCAGGGCCTTTGAGCAGGGAGGGATCTTTATTGTGCCACACCTCCTGTGACACAAAGCCTCTGTTTATGCGGTTTCACCCGAAGGACCGCCCCATTTAGTCGCCTTTTACGACAAGCAAGGGGGTACTGAGGACCTATTCTAGCCCGGATCCCTACGGGACAATATGTAAAAAGAAAATGTCAATGAAAACTCATGGAACATAAATAAAAAATGTATAACACAGTAAGTAACAAAATAAGTAGAAAACGCACATTTATTGAATATTAAAAAAAAATGAGTGTGTACAATGTATCTTATAATTATTCATATCTGTTCCTAAATCAACTACATGATATTCATATATTTCGTCATGCTATAAGCCATTATAATTTATTGCCAGTTGAAACTGAAAGATATATTTATGGAAAAGTTCTGTTTGCAGTAGATCAATTATGTTCCCTGCGCTTGTGCTGGATCTCATTTAGTCATCTAGGATGTATGTAAATATAAAACACATCTTGTTGTTATGAGAGGTATTCCTTATAAAATAGGTCCTTAATATATAATTTTCCTTATCGTCACTGATGCCGGCTATTTTTGTTTTTTAAGGATAAATAACACAAACAAACTTTTTTTTCAGAAATCAGCATTATTTCTCATAGATTTACATTTAAATTGGTAAGCTGAATAATGTTTACCAAGTAGAATGGGAGATTTATTTAAGATTTTGTCATAAAGTTAAAAAAATGTGCCAAATTTTGTATGGAATTATATAGAAAGCAAAATAAAATCTCATATCTAAATACCAAGGAAAACCTACCATTTCTTTATAATTCAGGGATTTATTATTTATGTCATTTCAAATCTGAATCAGTCATAAAATATATGTCAACCCGTGCATCCATTTTTTGTTTGTGGTACTGTATAGGGGTATAATTTCACGGGTTGTAATTTTCACGTTTTCTCCTCATCTGACACGATCGCGGTTTCTTGAATTCGCGGAAATGGTACATGTATATAATAAAAGTAATATCCCTTGTCTTTATTCCAAAAACAACAAGGTCTAGGTTTATATAAATAATTAGATTTAATAAATAATTGACGATTAATTAAAACAAGAGCAAGATCAAAAGTCTTGACTATAAATGTCAAATGACTTTCCTGCATGTCGACAAAACACTATCCTTCCACATCTTCAGTAAGTTCCATATAATTATTTGAAGGAATTTTTAAATTTAAACCAAAAATGTCGATAACAACTAATATGCATGATAATGCAGGTAACAAATACACGTGTTAACATTAGTTACGCACGGGTAATTAAAACCCCTGGCCGGCGTGTTTTGATTGATGAAACATCCAGCATTGGCTATTAAACAGCTTTTTAACAAAAACAGGTTATTATCTGCCTGTTTGAATTAAAGCAAAGCGTGATAAATAAAATAACTGAATGACAAGTACTACTCGTAATTACTGAAATGATTATGTACTGCACGAACATGTATAGAAGTCTATGTTATCGTAGTTTGTTCTCTAATTTCCAAATAAATCATGGATATTATTGAAAATTTATTCACTTTTTCTTGAATTCACGGATTTAATAACACCGTGAATACAGCGAATATTAACACCGCGAGTTATTTTCCCCCTATACAGTAAGTACCCTTAACTGTAAAATTAGTAAACTAAAAAATGTATCGAACAGTGTAATTTTACAAATCATCGAACCTTAGAATAATAATCTACTTTCGTAGTTATTCAATGCACTTTTCTTATTTTTATTTTCTTTATGATTCTACCAGCTTAGTTTAATCAGTTCAATCATCATCAATTATATTTTGTAATCTTGCGGTCTACCAAGACATGTTATATAAAATCGATTATAAGGTGATTCCTCAAACTTTTCTGTCTTGATAAAACAATGATTTTCATCTTCGATTTTAAGGGACTCAATCTTCAAATACTTAAAACATAAAAAAATAAGAAAAATCTTTACAATTTTAGGAATCACATTCACATGTAAATTATTGAAATTCTAGGAAATATGCAACCGATTGTGATGACCTTAAAACTATACATATGTGCGGTAGATCATACACGTCAATATGATATAAATCCATGTTATATAATTTCATTACATATAGTCCTTATTACAAATGATGCACACTGTATATAAAAAGCAGAGTTGGATTTCTCTTTGGAATAGACAAATAAACATGTACATCGATATCTTTTTTACCCTGAATGCACATCACATGTAATGATAATGCAGATTTAACATATTTTTAGGTTTTAAATGCGGTGGAAGAACTAGAAAAAGTGAATTTCTGCAAGACTTTCATCTTCTTTTTCTTTTTCTTTGTATGAAGATTATCTTCGTCTTCTTTCCCGCTGCTTCCGAGCCGCCTTTGATTTCGCAACTCTTTCCTTTTCTATATAAGCATTGAATTTACACTTCACTTAAATTTATGTACATGTACTAAAATATATGACTGATTTTAATTACAATTGCATTTATTTTTATCAATTTCAATACAATTCTGATACGTACATTTACAATACATACCTTTTTTTCCTGCTCTGTGATTAATTTGACAGGATCTTTCACAATATCATAATTATGACGAACACTTTCGAGAATTTCTGTAACATGGCTGTTGCCCCAGTCTTTCTCTTCTGCAATATGATTAACTAATTCATTTAGCTGTCCAACTTTTTTGCAAAGACTGTTTGTATAAAATGATATGTTTTCAAAACGATCACTAAATTCCTCGTTTTGTATCTGATGCTTTTTTATGAACCGTTCAATTTCTTTAACAGTGTCATATATTTCGTTGGAGTACATAAGTTTAAAAGTTATGTATTCGGTTTCCTTTTTACGATGTTCAAGACTTTCATTATGTTCTGTAATGTTTTCCAGATGTCTTGGCTCTTTTGAGAAATCACGTCGAAGTAAAAGTTCAAATGGATCATCAAGTTTTTCTGCATTTGAAGATGACGGAAACACGTGAAACGAATCACACACATCGTTTTCTTCATTAAACGTTGTATCAGTCGTTGTTCTTTCATGAATTTGTTTCTCATCTGAATACGATAAAATAGTCGCAGAATCTTTTATTTCTGTATCATCTGTAGGCCTATAGAGAGGACATCCACATACTTTGCATTCATTAATGTTGTCATCTGAACATTCTAGCAATGAATCTATTTCTGTCATCTTTTTCTTCAAAAGTTTATTTTTTAACAATTGACTGATTTGAGGGGCTCTTTTTTGTAGCAACACGTAACGAAAATATTTTACGATAGTTTTTGCACTCTCTTCTTCAGCATCTATAGGATTTTCTTTTGAAATGCTCTGTTTTATGTCAACTTTAGACTCCCTTTCATATAAAACCGTCTCCTGTGTGTTTTCTTCTGAAATACTCAAATGTTCACTTTCTAGACTTTCTATCCTTAATTTTTTTGTACAAGGCAATGTCTTTAAAGCATCCGCTTTCTGTTTTGTTCTTAATATGCTCTCTGATCTTCTTATCTTTGCCTCTGTATTAAATGATAAAAAGTCTTTTTGTTCACATTTTTCCTTATTACAAATAGATATTTGAAAGTTGCCAGAACACCATGTGTGCTCTTGCAGTTCATCAATACAATCTTGATAAACAATAAAAGACAAAGCCTCTTTGAAATTATGTGGCCCTGTGAACTGAATATTTTGTAAACATTCAATTAATGTTTTCTTCTTTTTAAAGAGAAATCCCATGCTCTTATTCAAAAAGTATATTTTGCAAGCCAGCATCTCTTCGATTTCCGCTGCAGAATGAAACTCATTTCTTACATTGCAAAACAAAAGCAAACACAACTTCAACAACCTCTCTAAAAGTGCGTGCTTTGGATTGTTTTTTGTTTGGTTCCCTTCTAGTTTTAAATATGAAACTGGTCTGTCAGTTAGTCTTTCTAACAATTGCACGATACATTCTGGTGATTTCAGAAGATCGCTGCCATATTTCTGTAGATATTTCTTTTTGCACAAATCTTGAATTAGAGTGTCTTTATTTTGGAATGTCATATAAATGGACACGGCATTCAAATGGTATGACTTGGGAAGAATAAATTGACATTCATTAGACTTCAAAATGCCAATATAGGCTGCTGTTGAAAAAAGTGCAAGACAACTAAAAAATTCCAGCCAGTACATAAGATGAGAAGAATTTGAAAGGGGGCTCATATCTTGTTGACAAAGCAAATGACAAAATTTGGAAAATTCTAATAGAGCCTCGATAGGCTTCCCGGACTTTAAAAGCTTTTGACTAGAGGTCATATATCGACAAAGTGATGAAATTTTCACTCCATGTTCTAGATCGTCACTTATTTCAAAGCCATGAGATATCCTCAAATTTGGAGATTCACAACCTGTTTCATGCAAATAAGCCTCTTCCATCTCAAGCAGAATTGTATCAGGATCTTCGCCTGTACGAACATCAAATACATCTCTGATGAACAAGAAACTTACAAAATAAATAATATGATTGTGTTTTACGTCGAATTTCATATCCTCAGCCATGCTATCTACAAATGACTTCATAGCTTGTCGAAAGTAGCCTTTTTGAATCTTTCGAATATATTTTAGCACTTTCAAAATTCCTCCAGGTTTGAAATTCGACATACTGACTATGCCATCATCTGGAAACAAATCTAGCATGATATCTTTACATCTGTCAAATGTCGAGACGTCAAGACTTTTTAAACTCAAGCTGAAGCCGCTACTTCTTCTTTTAAAGTTTTTGGAACCTGTTCTTACATGGGCCTCAAGTTCAACTAAAAGTATATCCATTTGTATCAAATCCAAGAAGAGATCTGAATCGGTTGGACTTGAATCGATAAATTCTGACAGAAGGTAACCTTTTTCTTTCATTAGAATATCTTCCAATATCTGCATCCATTCTTCTCCCTGCTGAATGAGATAGTAGCAAATATCGTTCTTAGCAGTTTTTAATTCTACTTTACATAAGTGATCTTTAGATTTTTCAATCTTTGGTGAAATCTTTAGCGCCATAGGTTTTTGTGACGGATAAACAGTAAGATTACTGTTTCCATAGGTCGTATGATAGCCAAAGTACTCCAAAACATCCGCCATTCGCTGTCTTTCACTTTCATTTATTGGATAAATTAAAATAGACAATGCCTTGAAAAGAGTTTCCATACCTAATATGCACTTAACTTGATTTCCTTTATCCCTTAGGTCTGAGTGATTTATCATCCAATCCATACATTCTTGTTGTCCTGCTATATTTGGATTAGGCCTGCAATGATTAAACTCTCCATATGCTTTCTGCACATATTCTTGATCCTTTGAAATTTTGCCAATTAACAAAGCCACTTTTCCAGCTAAAACTTTATCTTTTGAATCATGCATAGCGTGAAAAACCCCGATTAGCTTCTTACATATTTCGTTTTGTATGTTTCCAAGGTATATTCCTTCACAATATAGAGATTTACAATCCTCAAAAAGGCATCTGTTTCTCAATTCTCCGTCCCCAATGTTCTCTGCATATTTTAGGGCATTCTCCGTTTGACCACATTTTAGATAAAAGTCAATGAGAAGCCGTTCATGTCCTGAAATATACAGGGTAAAATGACATACATGTGCAAATTCTACTTGAGAGGAAAATAGTACGAGAGTTTATATTTATTTAAAATTTGGCAATATTGAAAATTTCAGATGAGAATTTAAATGATGATTGTTTTTAAAATAATGAAAAAATAGAGTTAACTATTAAACACTTCATTTGGAATTGTAAGTTTAAAGATTCGGAATCTATATTTATTCGTCCAATATAAATCCAATTTCAAAAAATAATACTCATTGTAAGGTAAGAAAAAAAATTAATAGGCAAGTTAAATTACCATCGCAGTACAGTTAAGGTGCGCTATGGAAATATCGACTGAATTCTGTATTTAAAAATGTATTCGTTATCAGGATGGCGATTAATTTTAGTACATTATTTATATAGGATAATTGTAATTATGATTAATAACTACATATCGAGGACAATTATATTTTATATTATGTCTAGTCACGTGATGCGGCAGTCACACGATTTTAGCACATTGACTTGCAGTATTGATGTTACATATAAATATCACTAGTGCAAGGGCATAACCAATTTAAATTTCCAAGTTAAGTATATAGATATTTTCAACACGCATTGTAGTTTCTAAAAAGTGCTGCGATCCTGCAGTTTCATTGTTAAAATTATATTTGTATGACCGAATGCCATATTTTTTGCTAGTCAGCGGCATGAAATATTGATATAACTAGAGCTGAGCTCGTTGCAAATTAACGAGTAGGTCTTCCGTCGAAGCTGCGGACAGGGAGAAGAGACCTTGAGTCAAGGTCATGCCACGTTCTAATGTTAACGCAATCTTTTAAGGGTAGATATCATCACATTATGTTTTACTTTCTAATAAATGGATAGCGAAGGAATTTTTGCGATCTTGACCTTGTCAAAATGACCTTGGGTCACACCATGACACATGCTGGTGATGAGAATATCCCATTTGTGTGCTACTACCGTATTGACACATTCACACATGTTCTTTCAAACAATGCATCCAGCCAGAACATCTTATCCTAAATGACTTTTATTAAAGGCCATGACACAGTCAGCATGATATAAGCTATACCCTTTTTTTGATTGACCTTGTCAAAGCTAACATGTGTAAAACCAGATATGAAAGCGCTACTCTTTCTCTATAAAAAGTTAAGGTCAATTTTTTATGTTATTTTTAAATTTTGGAAAAGCCGGTTAAACTTCAAGTTCAAAATTCATTATCTACTAGTACGTACAGTCATGTGATTTTTGTGTAATATGAAAGTCCTATCTCTTCTCATTCAAAAGTTATGATCAAGGTTAAAGTTGTGAAAAGTAAGCCAAGCTTCAAGGTCACGTTGTCAAAAGTCAGTGTATTTAGAAAAGTGTTGTCTCAGGTAATACACAGGGGTAAAATAAAAGCTCTATCTCTTCTCATTCAAAACGTATGACAATTGTTAATGTTTTTTGAAAAGCAGGTCAAACGTCAAGGTCAAATGGTCAATAATCACAGAGAATATTGAAAGGTGTTGTAACAGGTAATGCAAGTTTATAAAATGGAAGCTTTCAAAGTTATGGTCAATTTGAAGTTATTTTATTTTTGGGTTAGGTCAAGCTCCAAGATCAAGGTCACAGGGTCAAAAATCACAGTATATTTGAAAATCACATGTCACAAATAATGCACATGTGAAATATGAAAGTCCTATAATTATTTCAACTCATTGAGTAATTATTATCAAGTTTAAAGATCTCGTGACAGATGGACAGACTGGCTGATCATTAAGGCTAAATTACCCTAAAAAATAAATACATGAAATTGAAAATGAGAAATTGAGAAATACGAATAATCAAGAAAAATGTAGAATATATTAGAATATAAATGAAATTTCCTTCATGAGATTTCTTTGAAGACATATTAATACATATTATTCAAGTACATGCATTATATGTACGTTGGGGATTCAAGACGCGGACACGTATCACATATCTGTTTCGTTACGAGGTAGGTGGTGTAGTAAAAGGATTAAATTCGCCTGATTCCACCTCTGATTTGTTTTAAGTCTGTCTTTGCGCTGCTATTGATTTGTATTGTTTAAACTGTCTTTTGGGCTGAAATATTGTTCATTTTCTGGGTATTTCTGCGTGTGCTCAAAGGCCGTCAGAACTACGTGCATCGTACATGTTTGAAATTAAATGTCCAGCCTTTCACTTTCACATAAATTTAGCTATATTGTCAGGCAAGAGAGCTATAGTGCCATCCATTAAAAAGTGTATATGTTAATTGTGCACCCTCCACCCCCCCCCCCCCAAAAAAAAAAAAATGCGCTGAAGCTATATATTTCAATATCCGTGTTTTTCAACTGCAGCAATCTAAAAATATTACTTACCGTATGTCTCTAGCACATTCCTTCAATTTTTCTACAGCAAAACATTCCTTACAACCTTTTTTATTAGTCCTCCTGAGCCTGAATTTAAGATATCGAAAATATCGTATAATTGTTTTTCCATTTTGGGTGGCAAAATAATTCGGCCCAACGAGCTTCTTGCAGATGTCAAGTACTAGTACTTGATAGAAGTCTCTAGAACATTTTGAAATCCATCTTAAAATTGTGCAGTTGAGGTAAGAATTCTGAGGAATTATTCCAGAACCAAGCGCAATTTTTTGTACGCATTAATATATACTTTTAATATGGGTGGCACTGTAGCTCTCTGGTGATCCATCCCAGGTTTTTTTTTCAGATAGCGAGCTACAGATCTGCAGCTACATGTTGTCTTTCACCAAATATATTCTATAAAAATTATTACTCCATCTTGTTTGTAACTTTAAATCGCTAGAAATATATTGTAAAAATCCAGAATGAAAATGATGAATGTTAGAAATGATTTTATTAATTGTTGGAAATGCAATGCAAAATTCCGGAAATCAAATGCATCGGAAACTGGTACCTCCCCTCACCCAAAGAAACTAGTATACATGTAGTACATGTACACACTTCGATTCTCGATTGTACACTCTAATCGGCACACAGAAATTAAAAAGTTTATTAAAAGGAAAGTTTAATGACGCAGACTAATCTTTGCCAACCTTGTTTTTTTTTCATATATTTGAAGACCTGCACGTAGCATCGTTTTTGAAAGGGGAGGGTCAAAAATAGAAAAAAATTATACTAACCTGTAAAAATTTGACAAGCCAAAAATAAAAAAAAGGAAATTGCCCACACTCGAAAAGCCTATTTCGTTGTGTGTGTGTTTGTGGGGGGTGGGGGGGGGGTAGTGGCCAAGTTTTTTCACTTCCAATTTTCTTTGCATACACCACTACATTTCCTTAATATCACTATACTGTGGTAAGAGTTGTGGGGGACAACCAACCTTTCAATGTACATCAATAGTAAAAGTAATGTTGAGGATAAAAGTGGGGGGGGGGGCATGCCCCTGGCTCCCCCTCTGTTGCTACGTGCCTGAATTGGCATTCTCCAATCTGAAGGAAATAATTGTATCATTTCAGGGAAGGGGGAGGGTTCCGTGTCGCGATGAGAGGAAATTTAATAATCGATCTCTTTTAGTCCAATTTTCACGAAAGAATGGCTTGGAACATTTGTATGCAACTACACAGCTTTCTCAGAAGCAATTTTGCGTTTTGTTAAAAATTCCTAATTATTCATTTTTTTTCTCTCGTATTCTGAAAACTCGGAATGTATATTTTTGGGCGCTCTTCCGTGTAAAACAGCATGCTACATGTACAATCACGCACCCGTAAAATCGTGTCATTGTGGTAAAATCGTGTCAATGTGATATTCTTTTAATTATAAACCTTGTAGCACACACTGCAAAACTCAAAGTTGCCATTACCGGCCGCCAGGAGGCGGTCGGTGTTTTAAGTCGTCGCGCGTTTCTGCGGAGTTTGAACAATTTGAATAAAAATATTTAATGACATTCATATTATAGAATATTGAAGAAAGATATTCTAAATGTTTACAAAAAGCACAATAATCATAAAATAAAAATTTTATAAATAATTGGGTAAATATTTTATCCAATCCTGATTGACAAACTCTGACAATACTGAAGTGCGGAGAAAATTAGCACGAAGTGTCTTATGAAGGCATAGTCTAAAACAAAGACCACATTGTATATCAACAATATTTTACTTTCTCTTTTTAAACAGCCTATGCAGGATTTGTTGTACTTATTTTAAAATGCCGTGTATATTTATACATTTCCTATGGAAATTTTTCAAAACTTTGATGAAATATTGATTTCTTAAAAGCACAGAATCGTACGACAATTTTTTCCATGAGACTAGGATATAGCGCGTTTTTACAATGTGCCAAGCATTTTCCCGCCACATCTCAACACCAAAACAAAGAGACTGAAAGAAGAAATGTAGTGGTGGATCTAGATGGATTTGAGGGGTTGTTAACATCCTCTAAGAGAGTCCCACATATTTCATATTTGTTCCGTTTAAATTAAAGTAAAACTATAGCTAAGTTTAAACTTTAGTTTTGTACATTTATGTAATAATTACATCAAACTTCCACCAGAGTTCGTTTGTACGGACGCAGAGGTCTATGGGCAGTTTGCTTACACATAGTTATTATAATATTGTACATGTATTACGCATGAAGAAAATCGGCAATGTCGCATGCAAGTATTTCATGTTACGAGGATATTTTAAAAGATAAATATAAGAAATTTTAAAAACAGATCACGCAAATTTCAGTTTCGAATTATATATACTTTATCAAAGGAAGAATTAATTTGTTTGCGGCCGATTTCTGACGCTTGCGTCAATATGTTTCTTGTGTTTACATTTGTATTTGCTAATTTAAACAACATTGCAATTTTTTCTGATATAAAAGAATTAGAATAACTTGATATAGGCTCGTATACATGTAACGATTGCAATTACTTCAAAGTGCAGAGGGAAACGGGGCCTAGAAAAATTCTCGAACTACATGTGTACCTTTCCAATAATAGAATCATCCGTGTCATAGAAACAAGAGTGTCCGAGAAAATCGCCAAATCGTAGCACCGTTTATTTATTCCTCAAAGAATAGAATCCGACATTTAACATTTTAATTCTTTGAATACACATACATGTTAAAGAAAATCTTTATGTTTGAGTCTAGAATTATTCTTACGATTTACGCAAATAACATATTTTCTTGATTTTAATCTGAGTAAACCGATGACCTAGCATCGTTTAGAGAACTCTAGGACTCTAGTAACAAGAATAGATATGGTTTACCCCATATCCAAAGATATTCGACTTTTAGATTTAATATGTTTAAGAGTGTTTAATGACTTTTATGAAAATAAAACTGCACTGTCTAGTTATAGAACTTGTGTAAATTTCGTGATTGCGGTCACCCAGTCTCCAGCATTACGGTCACCCAGTCTCATAACAAACAGTTCACATACCTGTGTCCGTAATACCACTTAGCCTTGGTCTGCACACGTGCGATGGAGTTGTCAAACGGACTCCCGCGAACAGAGAAGTTACAATGGCAGACAGAACTTTTTTTTCATAATTAGATCACATGAATACAAAATTTAATTCAGCTGCATGATTAATAAAAATTAAACGATTGTCAGTTTTTAAAAAATCAAAGAGCGGTAATGTTGACCTCCCGAAATCGGAATGTATATTAGGTCAATGCGCGATCGATAAACGGGTTACACGTTACATAAACACTGTAAACACAACAGTCAGGATCCGAGGAAAATTCACGATGCATAAATTTAAATTTAATGACAGTGAACTATTTTAAGCTTGATTTTTTTAAAAATAATTCCATATTGAATATTATCGAAGGAAAGATGATAGGTATTTTTCCTCTCTCCCGGCTTGTTGTTTAAGCTAAATACAAGGAGAAATTAAAGTTTTCTCTGAATAATCTGTATGACATCCAGCTAGAGAATACGTTAAAACTTATATCAACAAAGTTTAACATTCAGTTTAGTTAGGTATATCATTCTAATCCAGTTTATATCAGTTATGCGTGTTATACGCGTACGCATAAAGAATTCTTCACTTGCCATATAAAATCAGTTACCTGTACATGGATTATGAAGTTTGCTGCTCATTTGATAACACCTGACGAACAAAATAACGTTTTCATGAGATCAATAAGATGTTAAAGAACCCATTTCAAATCGATAACCATATCGAAATATTTACAGTTTTTGAGTTATAAAGCAAAAACTTTCAAGCGCCCTAGACCCCTAATTTGAGGGGCCAGCCCCTTTTTAATGATGTCAAATGATAGATCTTAAAATTATGCACAATATTTGTTCATCATGTCTTAACAAATTATTTTTAGTTTAAAAGATACATCAGGAAATATATGTAAATTTTTACGCTTTTAGGCATTCTCATTTTTGACCCCTATCTAGCACCGTCTTGAGAGCAGAAATCGAAAAAGAAAAACCGATGTGCACAACTTCAATTCTTCTAGTATTTAAATGCAGTCGAATTTCTGCTCCAGCTTTTGTCGTTTCTGAGCCTTTGTCTGGAAATGAACAGTACCAAATTTTCATTTAAAGGGAAATAACTCGAAAGCGGAAGGGTATTTTTGAAATTTATGAAAAAATTTTAATAAAGTTTTGTAACGTTCAAAAACGCTGAAAATTTGAGCGAAATGTGTTGAGAAATGAGCGAGTTACGAGGTCTCAAAGTTGGCGTCTAGGAAAAAAAAAAAAAAAGAATAATAGGGAATAATCTTAACCATCAGAATCAGTAGAAGGTCTTCCGTTGGAAACGGAAGACCTTAATTAAATTGTTTTCAAGATTTCATTAGGATCCCAGCACTTTTCATATATCTTAATAGTTCAAGAGTTGAAATGTAAAAGCTTACTTTGATCCATAGAGTGTATGCCCTTGCACAAAATCGATTTATAAAGACCAACCACGTTACCCTCCGATGTACTTGAGTACAAATATACGGCAGTGTCAATTAAATACGTAATGTACAGAAAATATATTAATGAAATAGTGAAGAAGACATTAAATTCAAGTTATTGTCCCATAGAATATCTGTAAAAAATATTTTATTTGATTAGAGAATACACATTTTGTTGAGAAAATATTACTTGATCTGTCTCTCACTACATACAAACTACGTCACGTTGTAAGAAATGACGTCATATTAACAAGTGTATTGCGATCAGTGACTTGTTTATAACTTGTTATGTTCAGTTGAATATGATAAAGATAAATGTTATGCCTGCATATGTATAGTCCGTAGCCCACTTGGGTCTCTGTAATACATGTTATAGTAAGAGTGAAATTAATCTTTTAAACCGCTTGACAGAAATGGACAGAAATTTCAGACAAATTGCCAAAGGGATGTAGTGTTACATAGAACATACTTAAAATACTATTTATTTGACTTTATTTTTTGATCAATCTGCAACCAACATGGGCACCTGATCTCGGCCAAGCCGACAAGCAAGCAGTGACCTATTTTATGTGTCGTGAATTATTTATTTAGCACTTCATTAACCTATATTCGGACGAACAAAGTGAGGAAGAATATAAGTAAGCAACTTATTAATAAACTGAGAAATAGTCTTTTTTTTCTCGTAGACAAATTGAGATTCTAAATGATCGTAAGCCATTTTTTTCCGTATTCTTTAAATCGAAACATAACGCAGAGTGAAGGTGGGGCCTATTTGTACGATTTTACATGTAACATGAAAAAAGTTTGGTTGTACGTGAGTTGAAATGCTTTTCTTAAGAGCACAATAAAAAAAAAATATTGATTGATTGATAAACATGTTTTCTCATTTACGGCTCGCTCAATTTTCACTCATACAGAGACGTATTTCGAGTAACCTTTGAACATTTGCAATGGAATTTTACACAGGACCCTATGGTCTTAGAAGGACACTTAATGATTTTCAGGTCAACGGTCAAGGTCATAATTTGTGTCTGTTTTCATTTTTCGTCTCCTTGCATTTTCTCAGGAATTAAGCCTTTGAGCGTTCGCAATAAAATTTTATACCAGAACTCTCTATGGCCGAAGGAAACCACTATTAGTTGTAGGGTAAAAAGTTAAAATTTGTAAAGTCATACATTACATGTATTTGTGTGCGCGAAACTTCCATTTCGAGGTGATATCTGAACAATCATTTTTCCTTAATTTTTGACGAATGAAATTTAAACGGTTTAAATCTTTTTGATATATCTGTGCTTATGCAATCAATCTAAAGATGTGTATTCTAGCTTATCGATTTTTTTTTTTGAATTTGCATTATTAATAACAAAGTATAAAATATTGAAAAATCTATATAAATTATTTAATTTAAGAAGAAAGTCAAAAGCTATCTCATTTATACAAAAAAGAAAATTAAAATTGATTTCTTTGATATATTTTATTCATTTCATAACAATAGGCGTCTAATGTATGTTAAGGTTATAATCATGCCTTTTTCGCGTGGACTTTTAAAATATAATTATTTAGAATATATATTTATCTCAATGTGACATCAGAATTAATTAATATTCTTCGAAATTGGGACTCGGGAAAATTACCAGTATCTCTCTTTACAAAACGGTGTCTTTTGATTTCTGTGCGGAAAATAAGAATCCATACTTTGCAGTACAATTCATACTTTGAAAGAAAAATAACTACAATCTTCCTCAAAAATATGTGATTTAGTTTTCGAATTCAATACGGTTTTGTAAGCATTGTAAAAATCTAAATTTTTTGTAAGAATATTAAGCAGAACATAAAAAGGATCCCACATGGCGCAGTGGAAAGAGCATATCCTGTAGAAACGCAAAGTAAGGAGTTGAATTTTACGTCGCGGGTTCGAAACAAATTGTTGGACACGTACACGCAAGACCGGTCCTTTAGAACTGAGGTCCAGTGTCACAGAAGGTGTCTAATTTGTTTTTCACTTTTAACATTACACATAACGTTCTAATTAATCAATCAGAAAATTTGTAAACCAGGTTCTGCCGGCAGTTGGCGATGTCTCTACATAATTGAGTGAAAAAATGTCGACAGGGAAGTTAAACAACTAGCAAACAAAGATATAGAATTTAGGAAAAAAAATTATTGAAAACTCTTGATCATACCACTTTCTAACAATTAATGTACCTGGTGATTTAAGTAACGATATTGCTTCCTCTGTACGATTCCTCTCTGCCAAAAAATCTATTCTATCTTGTAAGTCTGGAATTTGTTGAAGGAATGACATCATTTTATCAACATCCCCTTGCAAGTGGAACTGATTGGCTGCCATCTGACTTAATTGAATTACTGTTTGAAAAGGCGTTGGTGAATTTTTAAGAAGCCTGTCCGGAAACGGCTCGTTTTCCCTTTCGTAAGTCTTATATATGAAAATAATACAGTTGAAAAAAATTTAATTTAGATCAATAATTTAAATCCTCAAATTGATTCAAAACTTTTAATTAAAGTGTTTTCTTTCTACCTGTTTTAGGTACACATATCTATGAAGGCATTCAATTGCAACTTCGAATTGCTTTTTAGCGCAAAGGAGGTGTATTGCTTGTCTATATTTTCCGATTTCTTCAAGGCATTCGCTGGCTTTTATTGGATCTCCCTTTATTTCATAAGTATCAGCTGCTTTTTCGAGCTTAAAAAGAATTTTTGTACATGTATGTAAAACATTTTCACAAAAGTCATACTTCAAAATCGTAATGAAAAAATGTAGTTTCTCTTGAAAGCGAATTTAAAGTTATTGTGCATGTTTTAATGTTGGTGGTTTTTTCCCTTAAAATGACTATGAATTCATGCTAATACTGTTCTTCTGCCATTTATTCGTCTATTTTGAAATCTTACCTTTGGTTCTTTTTGTAGCCTACTTATCATCTCTGAATACGCAAATATACAACTATAATTGTAATAATTTTATTTTGACAAATGTTGTAAAAAAAGAAAAATACTTGATTTGTATTCTCGTAAAGAGAGGCAAGTAAGGAATATTCCTGTGCCAATTCAAGACATCTCGCTGCTTTAGACGGCATTTCACACTTCAGAAAGTCGTATGCTGCAGAAAGAAACATTTCCTTCCTTTCTTTATCTCTTGATGCTTTGCCTCGCAAGCTGGAAGAGATAATGAATATTAAAATGTTATTCCTAATTTAAGCCAAAATTTAGATCAACTCAGTTTGAGAAATTAAAAGAAAAGACGTATTGATTGAATATTGTTTAACACCGAGTCGGCAATTTTTCAGCCAAATGAAAAGAAGAGTCAGCTTTAAATTGAAATTTCAATATCAATGTAGATATTATAAGCATGTTTGCATAATCTGATTTGTAATGATTGATCACCTTTTAAATTTGTATTGAATTAATTTTTAAAAGCTTGATCCTAACTCTGATGTTTTCGGTCCGTGTTTGTTCCTATTTTGTATTGGTTTATGGACTTTTGATCTCGTTCATTATCTTAATATGCTTCGTGCAAATGCTATTTGCTTTATCTTATAATCACAAAAAAATCAAATCTGCAATATGCAAAGTAAAAAAAAAAATATAGAAAGTTTTTTTAAAAAAGCAAAACAAATAATTAAATGATTAAAATGGTCAAAACGTTTTAAAACACTGCAGTTGTATATGAAATAGTGGTGAGGACTTTCATGGATATGTTTCAAAGTTACCGTAAGGTTCTAAAACTCGCATACCCGCCTTTCTTCTCTTTAGGGGATATATAGTTTTTGCCATTACCCATAACTTTTGATTGATTGAGGCTACATGGATATCATATTCCACATATGTATTTCTTGTGACACGTCTTTTCTTTGGATACCATCAAATTCGCCCTTTTAACCTTGGCCTTGGAGTCTGACAAATTTTGCAAAATTTTACCAAACTTAAACATTCATTCATCATATCTATTGAGCAGTTCGCGCAAGGTAGGGCTTTCATTCTTCATGTCTGTAATGTTTGTAACAATTGTTTCCACTGGATATGAACAATTTGTACCTTTTGACTTAATTTTAAAATACTTTAACCTTGGCTATTACTTCTGAACGGTTAAGGCCAGGGCTTTCATACTTCACATATATAACCTTTGTGACAAGGTCTTCCCTGTGATACAAAAAACTTTGACCCATTGAGCTTGAAGGTTGACCTACTTTTAAAACAAATAACCTTGACCAAAACTTTTGAATAGCTGGCGCTAGGGCTTTCATCTTTGACAAATGTATTTTTTTTTGGTGAAGATCTTACTATGAGTACCAACCCATCTGGTTTGCATCATGGAAACTTTCACCTTTGGTAAGTTGCCATAGAGAGACATCAGCGTTTCACAAACACATCTTATTTAATTTGTTTTATTTTAAAAACTTGCAAAAAAGTAAAAAATAAAAAAAAAATAAATAAATGTTGCAGTATGTAATCATTTACTTCATTGCTTCCTGTGCCTTTTGATGGGATTTAGCAATTTTAGCCATTTTCAAATCATTTCCTCGACTGAAACAGATTGCTGCAGTCTTGTACACCCTTTGTTCCATTAACTCCATCCCACGTTCAAACCAATCTTCAGGAGTTGAATCTTCAGCATGCATTAAAATACCTAGGAAGAAAGTAGTAATAACAAGAAACAGACTTTTTTGTAAGTTTCAAATGATTGTCTCTTTCTAAGTCAGTATTTTTTTCAGCAAGTATACAGTGCAGACCATAGCTATAGATCATTCTGATGTGACACAACGCTTTTTATATACTGTAAAACGAAAAAAAATTGGCTCATACGTATTTTAGCGCAAACGCATGTGGGTATACATTGGCGCAAATAAATTTTAGCGCTTGCACCACTTGTCATTAAAATATAGAATTGTGATTCTATTTCTTTTATCCAGGACTGTATTTGACCTTTTGGTTAGCCAAGCACGGAAACATAATAGCACCCCCGTATATAGGTTAACATTTGTCAACTTTACCGCGGTGTTGCAATCACATGGAGTCAATGCACACTGTTAAATTTCAATTTGATTTTTTTTAAATAAATTAAAGAAAAGGAGTATTTTTGCAATTCATTCATATGAAAACAATGCATGCATCGGAAAGAATTTTAAGGTTCCTAAAAATACTTTATCTATATTGATATTTTATTTCTTTCTCAAATGCTGGATTATCGCTCTTGCGATATACTCCAGCTTAATTTCAATAGCATCTCCTTACATTGTAAGTTATGTGAATGCCGCAAGATAGAACCAAAAGAATCGTTTTGCGGGAAACTGAAGGTAATCTCTTTAGAGATAGCGTTGGTCGCCACTTTCCTTCAGGATACCGGAGAATTAACTCACTGGAAATTCTTCGATTTGTATTCGATTTTCAGCGGTAAGGTCATTTTAACTTTGTGTTTATTCATGGATTCTAACAAAATACTTAATTTGGGTCACTCAATTGTTCGTCGCTTCCATCAATTCTTTTAAAGCGAAGCTGATGATAGATACGTATACAATGACGACCTCGGCCTCCAAGCGACACACAAAATATTTTAGAGGTGTTGGAGGCCGCACGATATCAGGCATTCTCCGTGAGGATGCGAAATTCATTGAACGGGTAAAACCGGATTAAGTTATCCTTCTGGTTGGAAATATTGACGTCCGAGGCGTCAGTTCCCCCCAAAGAAATAGCAAGGAATTTAACGTCCACCTGATTACAAACAGGGTAATGTACATCTACATCGGAGCTTGCGTGGTCTTATTTTATCCAGAATGAAATGAATATGTTGATAATTAGAATTCCAATCGTTTCATAATCAGTTTGTTCAAAAGTTTGAAAATATATAAAAAATAAAATAAAATAAAACAATGATAATGATATTAGAATTCTCGATATTTACCTTAAAATAAAGGTTTTCAAAAAAAATAAATAAATAGATAAATAAATTTAAGCCTCCGAGATGAAATCACACTTTTACTTTTCACACAGATTTACTTTTAATTCTCTGAGAAGATTTTAAGGACAGAGGATACAAACAATTTTTTTTTCTTTGAAATGGAATTAATATCATGTCAGAAGTTTATAAAAGTGGATAATTCTTAGCATTTTTTCTCCCAAGAAGTGAAAAATGAAATAAACTTGGAAATTATTACTAATATTTCAATTAAAAAATATAGACAAATAATACTCAGTAAAGGTTTACAAGTGAAAATAAATTTCAGAATATGTAACATATGCTTCTAGAATCAACACAATTAAATCGTCAATTATTCTTGACGCCTTTTCAAGGCTCATTTCATATATTGCTCTGATTTAACTAAAACCATTTGGTATATGTTTTTCCGTGATGTATTTTTATTTTACGCTTCCCTAAGGGTCATCTCGTTGCACGGGATTAACACAATTTAGTTGTGTTTTTTCGAGACGTATTTTTATTTTACGCCTCCCTGAGGCTCATCTCAATACATGGGAATTAATACAATTTACTTGTGTTTTTCCAAGGTGTATTTTTTACGCCTCCCTGAGGCTCATCTCATTGCACGTGAACTAACACAATTTATTCCCGAGATGTATACATATTTTATTTTGAGTCCGTCGGATGGGACGTAAAATGATGCCAGTGTCAAAGATAACAACCCCCTTGACATGTAATTGATCGTTTCTCTGGTTTTTGAAAAAGAGTGGGCTCATTGAGGGCCGCCAGAGAAACCCCAAAATTTCAAAAAGATCATACATGTACTGAATTATTGCCGACTCGGCGTAAAACAATAATAATCAATCAATCATATTCAATTTTATGCCTCCTTAAAGCTCATCTCATTGCTCGGAATTAATTACACCGTAGCACCCTTCTCTTGTTTTATTACGAGATACTTTATTTTACGCCTCCCCGAGGCTTATTTAATTGCAACAGAATTGACACACAACGTAAGTTACTTGGGCTTTTCTCAGAAATTTTAATTTATTTTGATTTTGTATGCCTTTCAGGGGCTTATCCTATTGTACTTACATTAATGCAACTTATATAGGATCATAAAGAATAAAAATACTGAAATAAAATAAAAGGAATGAAAATATGAATAGAAATAATACTAATATTTAAAAAAATTATTAAGGATAAATACTTAATAAATAAATAAATAGACAAACAAAATTTATAACCTTTGTACACTGTTCTCGCAGGATCATTCATTGTCGCTTAATTGTGGGATAATATATTAGTTACAGATCAACATTCCGGAATTTTAAGGCCTGCTAATTCCATTTGCCGGTTTATACATGTAGTAACCGGATGTTTACATACTAACCCTTCTATTTATAGTGGTCAAGAGAAGGGGACTATATACACTAACCAAAGGCAGTTTATTTGTATTTAAGTAACCTATCCATCAATTATAATCATGCCACCTAAGAGAAAATCAACCAAAGCTAGAGCAGTACCAAACCCTGTCTCCAAACTCAAGTCCGAAATTTGGTCAAACCAGTACGTTGACTTCATAAAACTGCTGTCTAAGGACAAACAAAAGAAGGGTAAGTTTTCTCTACAAGTTGAAGATGGTGACAGTCCCGGTAAATTGAAAATCCACAAGGTGGACACCGATTCATTATAAGACACATCTGTCTCTTCCATGCACGACTGGCTTACAGCATGGAACAGATTTTCAGCAATTTTTTGCATGAAATTACCTGATCAACATGCCAAATTGGCAAAGCATTTAGAGGCCGTCAGGGAAATAGCAGATGCAAAAGGTAATGAAAAGATTATAATAGGGACTTTAGAACACTTGTCGCTCAGAGACAAGTTGCCTGGGGGATGTTCACGTGGAGTTGTATGTGAACGCCAGACTGACAACAAACCAGACAACAAAACTAAGTAAAGGTAATAAGGTCGTACAGTACAGATTAATTCCCAAAGATGACTGCTTCCAATATCATTCAGATAAACACTGTCAAACAGGAATGTCCTGTCGTTTTCAAAATAGATGCTATAACTGTTCCAGGGCTCACCATTTGTTCACTGCACAAACCAACTAAGCACCCCTTTCGTGTCTTGCAAAAATACCAAAACCAAACAAGCAATAAAAATAAACGATCTACCCAAACAAAAAAATCATCTTCCATACAAAGGGTCCTACTCCAATCAAGGCAAATGGACTTGCTCACTGGTTATCTGGAAATGATGAATACGAAACTAGATATTTAATTGATGGTTTTCCAAATGGGTTTTATTTAGGATTCGAAGGAGAATGTCTGGGGATAGAGTCTAAGAATTTGAATTCTGCACTAGCAAAACCCAAAATCATTGATCAAAAAATACAAAAAGAAATTGTGGCAATTAGGGTCAAGGGCTCCTTTGAAAGTAAGACTATCCCTAATTTACAATGTAAATCATCCGGTTTAGTTAAAAAAAAAGATCAAGGGGAATATAGAATTATTCATCACCTATCATATCCAGATAACCATTCAATTAATGATGGCATACCACCTGATGAGTCATTTGTTCAATACTTATCTATTTTAGATGCTTTTCAATTTATAAAACAATGTGGAGAAGGTGCATTCTGCTGTAAAACAGATATTAAGTAAGCATTTCGAATAATTGAACTACATCATACACAGGTTAAAGAAACACGCACGCTAATTCTCGATTCCCGCCTACATTTTGGAACCATTTAATTCAATATTAATAGCAATTTGGCCATAAAATCTTTGTTGAATACAAAGAACAGTTCAATGGAAATTGATAAATCGTCTTAATACCAGCGCTAAACAGTAACTTATCCATAATTCCAGGTGTTGAAAAAATGGGGGGTAGACGGTATTTTCCATTGAAATTGTAGTTTCAAGCATCACCGTATTTTGAAATAGTATTGGATATGATTAAATGTTCCTTATATCTTTTCTTATGTTTTAGGCAAGGAAGGATATGGAGATAACGAACAGTATTCAATCTCAACGTCCATTAAACAATATACAAAATAAGAGCAGAGCAAACACGGACCTCTGAAATATCAGAGGTGGAATCAGGTGCCATGGAGGAGTGAGCATCCCCTGCCGACCGGTCACACCCGCCGTGTGCTCGTTGTCATGATCAGGAAATAACAGAAAAAAGCCGTCGTCAATTCAGTGTATAAATAATGGACTAACAATTGGTATGAAAAACGTCAGTCAGCATATGACTCAATGATAAATTGTATTTACTGACAAGGTCATTGTATCGACCATAGAATTTACGAAAAGATGACTTTAAACGAGACTGTTGATATTCTTGTTTCATCAACTTGCTTGTCAATAATTTACCTCGTTTAAGAAATTGTTCATACGTAGAGCACGCTCTTGCGTATCGAATCAACTGAGATATATATACTCCGTATGCAGGTGATGAAGGTATATTGCTGCATAAGTAAGGGAAGTTGACGATAGAAAACTTAGTCATCACGTTTATCATATAGCTTGGTTGTTAGATTACCATTAGTGTCTTTTTCAAGTAAAATATCCAAGTATGAAGCAGAAGTGTCGGACTCTGTGGTATCTTTTATCTCAAGCTCACCAGGATATATCGTATCGACGTAGGAATGAAAATTATCATTATTAATTGAAAATACGTCGTCGATATATCTAAATGTCGAGTTGAAGGCCACAGCAAGTGTTTTCTTCTTTTCACGCATAAGATTTTGTATAAATTCTGCTTCATATGAATATAAAAATAAGTCTGCTAATAACGGAGCACAATTTGTACCCATGGGAATTCCAATAGATTGTTGGAATACCCGGTCTCCGAAAACCACATAGATATTGTCAATCAGAAACTCAAGCATCTTCTTGATGTCAACTTCAGAGTACTTATGTGTGCAATCAGAATCTGTTTTAACAAAATAATTTTTCAAATGACCAATGACGAGGTAAGTAAATTTACGAGTTCCATTTTTGTTGAAGAAGCAGCTGTCAATGATATCAAAAAATATTTGTCGTGGGGAATCGTTGTGTATAAAGTTGAAAAGTCGTAAGTTTTTAAGCTGTTGATTTTTGTAAAATCTTGTGATTTCAAATTGTCCAAAAGTTCTTTAGAATTTTTAAGTATCCACATCTGATTTACACCACTTCTTGAGTATATAGTTGCACAGCACTTTTGAAGTTTTTCCTTCACTACTGTCAATATTTTAGTGAGAAGTAACGAAAGAGGCTTTGTTGAACATTTACTGGAACCTGCAATGTATCTTTGTTTGTAAGGATTCTTATGAAGTTTCGGAATCCAATATATATAAGATAGTTCAAATTCATTTTGGCTCTGTGGAATATTAAAAGTATTCAAAACTGACAGGTGATTTTGAAGAATTTCTTCCTTAGAAAGAGAAGTATGAGTATAAGTAGGATTACCACTTGTAGAATTAAATCCAAGTTCTTCTAGAATGCAATTTATATAATGAGCCTTACAAACGAAGACAATGGTGTTACCTGCTTTGTCGGCAGGAACCAGTACGTACTGATCGTGTAATCTATCCAATTCTTTTTTCACTTCTGGTTTATTGAACACAGAAGGATAGATGGTTTTCATTTTGCCCCTCAATCTTTTGATACGTGACTTTAACATGGATCTGATACATTTAATCCATTCTGACAAGGTGTCAATGTCTTCTTTTTCATATTTGGCCCATCGTCTGGCGTAATTTTCAACAGAATCCATAATATTTATGAAATTCCGACGCCAGTTGAAGGATCGGGGTTCCCTATATTTAGGACCTTTTAAAATAAGTGATCTAAGGTCCTCATTACGAACTATATTAACGTCATCTGTAATAACGTGTCCAGCAGTACTATAGTTATAGGGCGAAGAAGAACATGAACACGAAGGGGGATTATTTTTCAGATGGTCGATATCCAGGCCATGTAAAGTGTTTTTGTAATTGAAAAGTTTGGAAGCAATGGTCGATGTATATTTGTAGGAAATACATGGTGTAGTCTTTAACTTGAAATATGGTGGAATACAAGACTGGACCCTTTTGTGATTAAGAATATTACTTATATTAACCGCGTCAATTCCTTTAGTGGCATATTGAAGTTTAAGGAAAAGAGGGATTGTTTTAGCTGCATTTTCGTCCGTGAAACGTGCGGGTTTAAAAAGCCTATGATATGCAATATCCATAATCACAGATCCGAGCAAATAAATAAAACATATTAAATATTTCAACTAAATATAATGTTTCAGTTGTATATATCGTTTTGAAATTGGTGGAAAATAAGCATTTTTATCGTTTTTTATCAATAAACATATGTTACACCCCGTGTCACACAAAAAGCTTTGGTATGAATTTGAAAAATAACATTCCATATTACTTGTAAAAAGGAATTTTTCTGACATGGGGGGGGGGAGATGTTTTAAAAATATTTTCCGTTTTCCGTTGATTTCTATAGTGAAAAACACACGTTTTACCAAAATTTAAGAGTTGTTTCTCTTTGTTTTCCCAAATAAGTAATGTTCTATGAAAATCCATATAATTAGCTATACAAAAAAATATAAAAAAAAATTCATCGAATATGTTAACTTTTGAAAATTGACTTGGAGGTAGGCGGGAGAACAATACTATCGTTCGCAGTTCAAATTTCTTGGGTTTAAATGGGAAAACAAATACTATGTTGATACCTGCCTGCAGTTTAATTTAAGGTCTTCTTGTAAAATATTTGAACGACTCTCAACAGCTTTGCAATGAATTGCGCAAAGTAAACTTGGGATATCTTGCATTTCACATGTTTTAGATGACTTTATATTATTGTATACGAATCACCAACCCAATGTGTTTACAAGCTCAAAAGTTTTCTAGCTATGTGTACAGATATTGGTGTGACTATTTCACTTGAAAAAAAAAAAAAACAAGTGATAACATATCTAGAAGGATATGGGTTAGGAATTAGATTCAACTAAAATGGAATGTAAAATTCCAGAAGACAAAATTTTCAAGTGTGTTTCATAAAATTCAGTTTGCTTTGGAACAGACTTAGTTAACATTAAAAGAGCTGCAGTCAATTATAGGCTTATTGAATTTTGCTTGTAATTTAGTGTTGCCAGGTAGAGCCTTTTTAAGAAGACTTATAGATTTGACCATTGGAATCAAAAAGCAATTTTACAGAATTCGTATGACATGGGAAGTTAATGAGGATCTGAATGTTTGGTTAGATTTTCTTTCCAACTTCAATGGTCCTTCAATGTTTCTTCTTGATAGATGGATAAGTTCAAGTGAATTAAATTTATATACGGAGGCGTCAGTAGTTGTTGAATATGCTGCAGTTTTTGGTAGTCAGTGTTTGAAAGGAGAATGGAATAGTAGTTGGCAGTACCGAAACGTAGCAGTCTTAGAAATGTACCCCATAGTCCTAGCAGTACAATTCTGGTCTAAATTTATGAGTAACAAATGCATCATGTTTAACACCGACAACCAAGCACTGGTTCATGTCATTAATAAGCAAACATTTAAATATAAGCATATCATGTTTCTTTTGAGAAAACTAGTATTGACATGCTTATAATATAACATTTATTTCAAAGCAAAGCATTTGACTTCAAAAGAAAATAATTGTAATAATAATAAGAAGAAACAGAGTAAAAACAATATGTTCCCCAACTTCGTATGGGGAACATACATGTAATAACTCTTCGGGTACTGTACATATACAAGATACATGTACACAGAATTGAATAAATAGGGAATATAAGATTTAAATACCTGTTTCTTTACTCTCTGTTGTATTTTTCGCCATATTCCGAGCTCTGAAATACTCAAACATTGGAGCTCGTTTTTCCTTGTCTGCGTCAAATATCCAGACATGATCTCTCGCTCTTGTGACAGCAGTATACAAGTGTTTTAATTCTGTATTCAGCACCTTATGCTTAATTGGATTAAACTGCAAAGGTCTAGACTGTGTTTGCTTTTCTTTGAAGGCTTTAATATAGAAATAATAGAATGTATTTAATTTAATTAATAAGTAGAAATCAATCAGGTTATATAAAAGGACGATATATTGGTAAACAATGCAAGACTTATTCTCGATATATTTGAATACTGTGAAAACACAGATACGGATGGTGTACTTTTATATGCCAATTTTCAAAAAGCATTTGATTCAATCGAATGGATTTTTTTTATTCAAAACATTAGAAAAATTCAATTTTGGTGAAAATTTTATCAAATGGATAAAAATTTTATATACAAATCCGCAATTCACTATAAAAAACCATGGCTGGATTTCGAGAAAGTGCAAAATGAAAAGAGGAATACGGCAAGGTTGTCCGGTTTCAGCGTTACTATTTTTATTTGCAATGAAAGTTTTAAATGAAAGCATAAACAGTTCAAGTTTAGTTAGAGGTTTCAAGCATGAAAGATGGAAGATGAAATAAAATGCATACAGCATGCAGATGATAGTACCTTTCCCTTAAAGGATATAAACTTCTTGAAAAATGCCATAAAAATAATAGAAAAATTTGGAAATGTATCAGGAACAAACTTAACTGATCAAAAACGGAATGTATCTTACTGGGGGAGCTTAAAAACATGTTTTTAGATAACACATATGCAGGAAATGTTAAGATCAATATAAATACTGTAAGATGTCTCGGAATTTATATTGGACACAACAAAATAGAGTGCAATGAAAAAAACTGGCTATGTAAGCTGAAAGAGTTTGAAAAAAATTTAGACTCTTGGAGAAATAGGAAATTAACTATTTTCGGTAAGAGTCAGATTATTAACTCCCTAATTTTTTCTAAACTTTTATATGTGGCAACTATACTTGAAAATCCAGATCAAGAAATTATATATATAAAAAAAGGTAAATAAAATAATTTTCTCTTTTCTCTGGGGTAAAAAAGAAATAATTAAGCGCAAAACTCTTATTAGGAAAATATCAGAAGGGGGGATAGGTATTACCGACTTTGAAACCAAAAGTTAAAGTTTTTAAAGCATCAAGGGTCACCAAACTTGTTCAACAAAACAAGGACTCAAACAAATTGTTAAGTGCTTGTTTAGGAAGATGTAATATAGATAAACCTTACTTGTTGAATACAAATATAACTAAACTACGTACAAGACTTCAAAATCAAATATATCCCACTGTTTTATAAAAAAGTAATATGTGCATTCAACAGGTCGGAGAGAATACTCGAAATCGGGTATTATCCGTGAAATCGCGCATAATACCCGATATAAGGGTATTGTTGAATCCACAAAATCGGGTATAGGACGTGTTATCACTTAATAAAACTTAAACAATGGGATGGCGCATGTTTCCGAGTTAACTTTTATTTAGATACACAGGTTTTCTAAAGGTATCACTAGTCAAGTAAGAATTTGGGCGTCAAGATTAATGCGCTCAGGATAACAAATACCCGTGGAGCTCAGTACATTTCATGATCTGCACACAAAAAGGCGTTCGATTTGCTTTATATTTTGCCTTACGTTGAAAGTATATGCATCTTCTTAATGTTCATTCCCAACACAACAGAATTGTAAAGTATCAGAATTCGGGAATTTATAATAATTCCACATCAACACAACAAACATGAACAATTTGTAAATAAATCAAATTATACGGAAACACATTTCACACAAAAGATATGATGCCATGTATAAACAAGGGATTATCCATCGTATCTAATTATGCGTCATTAATTACTTTCACATTCATCTTGTGCATGAAATCAAATTTATTTTTGAAGGTATAAATAATGTAATGATAAAAATGTCTAAAATTTCGGCTAAAAAAACCCTCTTTCTCTTTCTTTGAAAATCTTTTTTTTTTTCATTATTCATACATATTTGCAGAATATGTCTCCAA
>NW_026927356.1:0-30145 GCF_032062105.1 Saccostrea cuccullata | reverse complement strand
CGAAAAATCTTATGATACACTGTATTAAGAGTGTATACACAGTAAAATTTTGTATTATAATACAAATCTTATAATACAAATCTTACCGTGTATACCGGCCTTAACAGGTCGACCTGTTTAAATACCTGTATTATGTCTAAATATAAATACAGCTACGTAAATGACTGTTTACGGCGGGAATTCCCTGCTTCTTCACATTTTAGGTTAAAATCATGCAGTTTTTCCTCACATATGAACTGACTGGCAAGTTAACCTTAGTGAAAGTTAACCTTTTTATTTTATCATTTTTTAAAATCATGTATATCACTATCGCCATTTTGCACGAGAACGGTTAAAAAATAAAAACCACAACGGCTAGTGCACCTTGCACAGAATTTTGAAAGATATACTGTAGACATCGTGCAAAAATATTTTCATGAAATAAAATGTCCCATAATCACACTGTTAGTGCTACATCCAAGACATTCCATTTGTCTCAAATCAAATCTTGGCTATTAAATAACAGACTGAATATGAATCAAAATGAGTAAACAACTGTATGAAAAAATAAATTATTTAAACATTACTTTATTTTCCCAGACAAAACTAAATAAAGCATTATGTAATTAGTTTTAAGTCCCAGTATATCAAGGAAAACAATTAAAACCTGCATGCTTAATATATAACTACTAACTTCTTGACAATCTCTCTCTCTCTCACTCTTAAAATAGATATTTCATTGCATTTCCATAATATAAAAGAAATGAAGAAAAAAAAATTTAAAAATGCAAAAATGACCCACTCCAGGATTCGAACCCATGCTCTGGTAAAAGAATTAGATAGAAGTCCATCAGCACATCCACTAGACCATTTCGGACACGATGGTAATCTTTTTTTATTTAATATACACATTTTGCATTTCGTATGGAGAAAATTATTCAATTTTTGCGTTTTTCAAAAATGTGCCTCTTTGTTACAAAAATCGGAAATGGCAGTTTTGAATAAAATCCCTGCCTCTTTGTGCATATATCAAAATTACTCTGTCTCAAGGAGGCAATTTTTCCGATTGATTGATGGGGATTCCCTATTTAAAAAACGGAAAATATTTTGTTGTGAGACTAATTTAAACTTCATTTTATGGCAAATTGGAAGTCAATACGCAGCTTCCAATATTGTTCCTCATCGTGCTTCATATACTGTTGCATTTGAGAAAAATAAATATCAGTTTCTGTAACATAAAATTCTTCTTTTTATCTGCTATACATTTAAGGGAAAAAAAACAAAAGAACTGCAACACCCTCTTTAAATGCTTCAAAGAAAACGAAATGATCGGACATGCATGTAAATCCCTAATCCGACAAAGACAACTTTTTGAAAGCAAATTGAAAGAATTGCATCATCACTAACCAAGTGTCTCTGATTCGGTACACTCGTCACAAACCCAAGTGGATAAGAAACAACTGCCTAGCAAAGGCATTCTGTGATATATCTTATGATTTAATTTGCATGGTCTGCGTCAATGTCTGTTTTCACTTTCGATTATTGGAATAAAATGAAAAGTCAGCAGTATAACTATAAAAGAAAGAAGAATTTATGTCCATAACACTAAAGTATTGCAATCATGAGTATTAAAATCACAGTGTCTGTGGAAGATTCCCGATATAACATTGTAGTCATAGGACTGGGGACACCGTATTTCTATCTTATTCACTTCTTGACGCTTATTTTTGCGATATGTAGCATCATGTCGGCACTTACTATTCTTGTGATATCTTTCAGTTCTAAAACTGCGCGCACTTTTTTCAAATCATGGTCAAAGTGCGAATGCTTTGTCGTTTATTTGGCTTTGTGTGATGGAATACCAAGCCTAGTAGTTTATGGATCACATTCAAATGGCCATCGCTAAAGGGTGTTGCTAAAACGCGGAACGGAAAACGGAACGGAAAACGGAAAATTTTTGTCAAACAAGTAACATAGATTCGATATAAATCAGATAAAAAAGCAATATTCTTGTTGTAAAAATCATTTCTGATAAAAATTTATTGTAAACTATTATATATTCATGAGTCATACACACCCTCCGTGGAAAAAATGGTACTGAAAGAAATTCGACCCCCCCCCCCCACACACACACACACACACACACGAAATAGGATTTTCGTGTTTGGGCAAAGGACATATCCCCCTTTTTTTTGGTTTGTCAAATTTGTTGTATGTTGGAAAATTTTTACTGACCCCCCCCCCCCCTTCTTTCAATTTGTTTCCAATGTCAATGTCTGTAAAGACAAAAATAACTATTTATGATATTCACATTACGCACGCGCAGTGTCGAATTCGCGAATCATGAAAGGGGGAGTGGCAGTTTTGGGTCTATGTAGGGGCCCACAGTCACATCAAAAATTGATTTATTAAACTTTGTGTATATTTTTGACACAAAAAGGGGGGCATACCTATTACAACTTTTCAGACCTTTCCAGTGAGTGGGAAAACAAACTCATTTTTTACGGGGTCATTCATATACACCCCCCTCCCCCAAACATACACACACATATATACCGCAAACAAAATTTAACTTCATTGAATGACATGAAAGTTTTCCAACTTTGTTTTTCCAGAATTTAAGTATATAGAAAATGTCTCTATTTTGAATAAAATTTTAACAACCAGTGTGCACAAGAGATGTTTCTTCGAGCTTGCCGTAAAGGTTTGCCCTTAACGTATTATCATAATAATTTTTTTTACATTTTACTTCTCTTTCATGGTTCATTTAGATATCAAATATTTGATCCCCCAGTCATAACCTTTTTACTACGGAAATGTTCGTTTAAGTTGACATCCTCACACTTTTTGTGAATGTAATTAATGCAGTAAGTTAGTATAAAAAAAATAGTACTGAAAGATGTTGGAACCTATCCCCCCTCCCGAATCAAACAATTGTTTTCTTTTTGTGTTTTATCCCCCCCCCCCTCCCGAATCAAACAATTGTTTCTTTACATGTTATTGCTTGTCAAATAATTTTCAAGTTCGTTTATCCCCCCTTTTCAAATTCGATTCTAGGTGACTGCTATATGTTAGCGATTTTCGTAAAAAAAGAGACTGAGCATGATAAAATCAACTTGTATTTAATAGTGGGGGATTGAATATGTACAAAATATATCGTTTATGATAAATTTTGTGTATTTTAAGTGATTTAATCCAAAATAATACATTCCGTTTTCCGTTCCGTTCCGCTTTCCGTTCCGTTTTCCGTTCCGCGTTTTAGCAACACCCATCGCTAAAGACCATGTTCATCCGATTAAGCTGTGCGAATTCTATGGATTCGTCATATTTCTATTTTGTGCTTCCCAAATGTTGCTTGTATCTCTTACTGCAATAAATGCATTTGCTCTCATGAATTATAATAAAAATATTGATCTTGGAAAGTGCGATTGGAAACTTCATTTGCTAAAATATGGCTTCCCTTTTTTTGGATGCATTGGTGTAACTTTTGCACATGAAATCGGACCCATGGGTTCCATGTAAGTTGTGACACGTTTTGGTCTATTTCAAAAATTGGTTTCTAAAATATTGTTAATTAAGAAAACATATCCAGTACGTAGGTATGCAGATTGCTAAAACCAAGGAAGATGTTTGAAATTTCAAATTTTACAAGCTTTGGATGTTTTTCATGATGTGATCCAGAAGGTACACTAACAAATCTCGGACGTAGAATTTTGATTTTTTTTTAAATTCAAAACCAGTACTACAATACAAGAATGGGAGAGAATGAGTGTTTCATATTTATGTTCTATTCACTGGCATAGATAATAACTAAAATTCTAAATTCGCATAAGAGGTCGCTTTGTATTTATCAACAAAGATTCCATTCGAAAATACTAGTATGGCTAAGGTTTGACGTTTTTTTTGTTTTTTTAAACTTGTTTTCCATCTCTTAGGTGTGGAGTGGTAGGGACGATCTCCTACCTGTTTTTCTCTGCGGTACCGGTACTGGTTACTATGATATTAAACACCTTTCTTTTCGCACTTACATGGTACAAAGTCAGAATGGAGACAAAAAGAATAAATGGTGAGTTACTTTTACAAATTTTGTAAAAATATCCTGCAAAAATTATGAAAATATTGTACTACTATGGACCCTTTTGATGGTAAACATAGTGGAATAAAGACTATGGCATAAAATAATGTGTAAGACAACGAGATAATTTTGATTTTAGCTTCTCCATCCTCAACTTTCCTTATTTATATAATAATTGTCCAATATAATATATTCCGTCTACTTCATCTACATGTAGGAGTCACGAATGGTGCATGTATATTCGATGAACAGGGGATGCTTACTCTTCCTTAGCACCTGATACCACTCTGGATTTTCCGGCGTTCCATGTCTTAATGCCCACAGGGGCCGGTAACATGCATACTATATTTGATTTTACGTAATCAATTGATTTCAATATGTCTTACCATACAAGTAATTCTCTTAATCGGTTTTTTATATCGATGAACCTATAGTTTTAGACTGATTATAAAAAATCTTGCAAGAAAAAGCCTTAACTAATGCTCATTTTTTAGTTTATTGCTGTAGCTAAAATTCAAATGCTACTTTTTCCGCCCTTTGTTATAAGTATAAAACAGTAGAGCCAGTGTCTCTCTAGTTTATTTCATCAATCACTTTTCTTATTGTTACACTTTTCATTGTCACCCGCGTGGCGCAGTTGTAAAACGTCTGCCGTAGATCGTTTAGAAAGGAGTTAATCCTTACGTCGCGGGTTCGAATCCCACTGTGGGACGTGGAGACTGTAAAAACTGAGGTCCCGTGTCGCAGTAGATGCAGGTTAAAAAAATGACCCCTCACTGAGCGACAATAGACCTGAAGGCAGAAAATTTGCAGCTCTCCACCGGCAAGTGGTGGCATTTCGATCTATTTGAGTGAAAAATTCTCGAGATAGACGTGAAGCAACAAACAAACAACAACCTTTTTTCCAAGGATATTATGACTTTCTTTTTAATAAGAGGGAATTTAAGACATTAGACAAATACACAATTATGGACTGGGAGGCATCACCAGTTATCAGGTCTGAATAGGGTTGTCACCCGAGGGCGCTTGAACAGCCCATAATAGTTTCATTTTGAAGAATCTAAATTATCAGTTCGAGTAGAAAATAGTAATCAAACCTCTTGTATTCTCCTACTCTGCTCTGATTCCACACTTTCAAAATATGTCAACAGACAACTCTGACGTCATCGTCAGAATTTCTTGTTTACCGATCCCACATAATTTACATGTAGCAATTTTTTTTTATAATTAAAAATGAGAGTTATCTCGCTTAACGTAGGTCGCGGGGTTACTGACCTTTTAAAATCTCTCGAAAACATGCCCTGAAAATTTGTTACATGGATTCCCTGATTTCATTTTATAGTATCTGAAAATTTGATAAAAATTGTCTGCGTCGTTTTCATGCCATTCACTCCCAAACAGACCATTGTTGTCGCAAGCTTTTCAGCGTTATTCTATTGAATTATAATAGAGAAAACGTATTTTTTTAACCCTTTTTCTGATAATACTTTTGATTAAAAAATATTAATATCTCTTAAATGGTGCAGACAAAATTATTGATTTTTTGCCCAAATCACATCGAGATTATTTGAAATAAATACATGTAAACAAAAATCATATGTATTCGGGTTCGTTTTCTCACAAATTAAATGTACATAGTAACTTTTGAATGGCGAAAAAAGACAATTTTTAAATGAATTACGCTATTAGCGCTCGCGACGTCATGCTTGACGTCGCGTATATTTTCTGATTTACACTTCGTCAAAAGGAAACAAGGAATAAAATCAAGTAAAGAAAGGAAGAATCTTATGTATTAATATATTTTAATAAAGTGTATATAGATATAAAATATATTTAATAGGGATTAAGGGGGGGGAATAACAGGCACTTTACAAGTTGACATAAATACACTGTACGTGGACAATTTAATAATAGCTTGAAGATATTTTCTATTATCTGAATACGAAAAAGTCTTGTTTGATAATGTCATAAAAATACATGTAACCACCATACAGCTTGAAATATCGTTTAAGCATTTTATCAAATCCCAAATTCAAAATGGAAAACGTAATGCTAATCCCATAAATAGGATTCATATCCTCGTATCTACCAGTACGTTGCATTGATATTAACTCACAATGACGCTCTAAATTAGGATGTTGCTTGTGAAAAGTCCCGAGCTAGTTTTTCAGCAGCAATACTTATTTTTTTAATTTTCCCTTTCAGTACGTCCTTAAGCCCATCTACCCCTGCTCTATTAAATGTAAGTTGCACGTGTTTCACGGACAGTCCATGCGATGCTAAACTTGAACACTGGGTCTTCGTCAAAACATTTTCGCTTATCAACTGGTCATAGCCGTCTAAATTTTTTGTTTGTTTTGCGCCTTTTTGATCTGAAGTGAGACATGCTTGACAGAAAATGCAGATTGTCTGAGAGAATCTGAAGCGCTGGGTATTTTCAGCAACATGTGGCGGAGTACCAGAACATCGTTAACAGCATTGTGGGCTTGGACCGGTGGCAGGTCTGTACCAAATTATTGAACCAAATGCTGCAGCTTATAAGATGATTGACTGGGGAATGTCTTTTTTGAAAACTTTAATGGAGTCGGAAAAACCAACAATACCTTTAAGATGATCGGTGATTCCGTGCCTGTAAAATGCAGATATTAAGATCCGAGAATCAAAACATGCATTGTGCGCCACAATGAGAATGGGGTCATACTTTCTCATCCACTCCACAAACTTTAACAGTGCCTCCTTTTCTCCCGTGGATCGGACCGGAACCATGTCGGAATACATGGTCAGACCATGAATTTCAATGCCCGTCAGTTTTCAATCCGTTTTAGGGATGTAACCATTTTGAGGACGTATAAAACTGGAGAAGGTGTCCTCCGTACCATAGCTACTTGCAGCTACTTGGATGATGGAACTATCTGTCGCTGAAAGAAAAAAAAACACTTTTCCCAAAATTATAGTAATTAAAGCTGGTAAAAAAGTGTACGTTAATCATGCAAACAAAATAGTTGCCTGCCCTGATATTTTTAAATGATATATATATATATATATATATATATATATATATATATATATATATATATATATATATATATATATATATATATATTAATTACCTAAACCAGTGGTTTCTAAATCAGCAACAATGATACTAGATGTTTCAGAAGATAGAGGTGAAACTTTCGATGGTTGTCTTTCAGACATGGGAATTTCCGTGATAAGATCCTCTAACTCATCATTTGTCGCTGACAATTCTATATTTGTAGCGTATGTAGTGCCTTCACATAGTTCCATTGTTGTCTCCGATGTTTGCCTCTGTTCCCGCAGTTTAAGACGCTCTATCTTGGCTTTGTAGGTACTTTGGAAATGCTGCTTTGTAGACCTTTTTTTATCCAGAAGGCTTTGTCTTTTTTTAGTTTGTTTCCCAGGAGACAGGTTGCATGCTGAATTTACCTTTTGAAAAAAAAGAAATAATGCAAAATCTTCCCCCAGCTTAAGATATTCATTTATATTTTAGATTTCATGTCTGCTGTAATACGGATTATTTCTTTTTAATTTAAAAAAAAAATGAAGGTTAAATTTGTACACTTAAAATATATTTTGTCATGAATTTTTTACATACGGGTATACATAGGTGTTTATACTCTTTGGTTAATTTGATCGTTACGAAAAGGTCAGCCACCCTCTCCATTTATGAAACGGAAAAATGATCCGCCCATTGCAATGCACTTTATTAAAACATTAATACAGCTTTACCTGCAAAATGTATTTGACCTTCTTTTTTTTGGACAACAGCAGCGGCAACTCTGTAAGAAAGGCTCTCTGATCCTGAGTAGTGTTGAGCTTTAGGGGCCTTCTTTGCTATCATCTGATTTAAATTTTAGTTTGCGTTTAATGATCCAAGATCTATGTACTTTTCAGGTTTTTCAGCATGCTTCTGAAAAACATCCTGCAGAGCTTCTCTTAGTTTTTCTCCAACAAGATCTTTTCCCGAGGGCAGTGATTTATGTCTGTAAGTGCTTGGATCTTTAAGGAATCCACACCACACCCAAAGTCAATAAAATGGTGCAAACAATGTCGCTGGGGTGTAAAGCGTAAAAATCAATGAGATGTCTAAGAAAGTATTCTTAAAATGACTCGATGAATATGTAAACTATTAAACAAATATACAAAAATGAAGTGAACAATTCATAATTCATACCAAGATAATAAATTTGGCATTTAATGACTTTTTGAAACGTACGTTACTGTCGCCAACCCCGATAAGTTACACTAAAGTGATAATTGTTGACAAAATATCAGTTGAATCTTGAATAACTTGTCATCTATCTTCAAAACTGTTATTTATGAAACGATTGAATTAAATTATAGAGCATAATCATTGATTTTTTCCAAACTCTGATTGAATATTCCTGTGTCGCCAGATATGATATAAAAACTGACTGTCCTATTCAAGTATGGTTATATATCCAGAAAATTATGCCCTTGCTGTTCGAATACGTTTATTTTGATGCAGACTATTAGTAAATTATAAATAAACTGCAAAAAAAATTTCATCTGTTTACAGTACTTTGAAATTACATTCCATCTGCCAAAATTACTTGGATAGTCATGAAACATACGTTATATTCAGTAAATAGAGTACACAGGAGCAATTTACAGATTAAACATGTGGTACTATTTTACTGTTCCAAGAACTGTAATCCTTACACTGACAATAATTTGATCACGTATTATTGTTGGCTAACTAACAGGGAGAAAATCGACCAATGTAACAACCGTTACCGAAACATTCGTTACCAGACCTCTTAAAATGAAATAATTCTCGGGTTCGAGCACCTTCAGCTCATTCACATGGTCAAAAATTTCGCGCCAGTAAACTAATTCTGACATCCGGAGGAGGCTCGACATTTTTTTGAAAAGTTTTGTTTAGTTCAAGACAGTGCTGGTAAGTTTTATGTTCTAGAGTATAGTAACAATGAATTAAATCAAATGAATTTGTATGTGACTGTTAATATACATGTATATATATATCATAATCGACAAAAAATATACAAACAATTTCGTTATTTACCTGGATTTCCTCTGTTTCTTATTATAAGTGTTGAAACCTTCGTTACTAAAGATAACGTATGTTACGAAAATTTTCTCAAACTATATACTAGTATGTAAATTTTGAAATTATTAAGTAAACTTGTTTTATGATAAACCTATTTAAATGTTAACTTTATGATTAGCCTGCATTATTAAAAGCAGAATTTTCAAATATTTTATAATCAATAAATTTCTGGGGAAGTTCTGTTAAACATACAAATTAATTCTAAAGAAAAAAATAGTTTTAATGTTGATTTTTTTTATTTGAATCATGATATTAGGTAAATGAAAGCTTGATTTGTTTTTTGTTTTTAAATATACGTTAGGGTTTATTTCTTACCTTTCATAGTGTTAAACGTACGTTTCATTTTAGGTAACATATGTTTCAATCTTTTGTTTTAAATAGTTTTAAAACCTGTATGGCTTTGACACGAGCAGAAATTAAAAGGAACTATAGACAAAGAAAGAAAGAAAAGGAAGGAGAGAAATATCTTGAAAAAGAGATACAAAGACAACGAAGAAACTATATTCCAGTAGCTTTACTATCATCCTCTGCCAGAAAGAAAAGAAACAAAAATAATAGAAGAAAGAGTTCGGAGACATAGGACGAATAAGAAGGAGAGGCAGGAACTACCCTTACAGGAAGATGATGCTATAGAAAATATACCCGAATCAAGTGGATATGAAAGTATGAGCGCTAGTGTTAGTAATGAAAGAGCATTATTGCAAGTTAGACTGCCCATCGTATCTGCAAGGAGAAGTGACCAAAGAAACGTCTTAGTAAAGCCTTGTCGAAAGCCCATAGGGAAATTAAAAAAATGAAATCAGATCATGAAAATCTACAAAGAAAAGTAAAGACAATCCAAAGACGAGTTCAAAGAATGAAGAATAAACAGGCCCCTTCAACTCCAAAGAGCAAAACTGATAAAATGATGAAGGAGCATGGATTACATCATTTACATGGGAGGATAAGAAATGTACGAAAACAACTATTGATGAGCAATGTTATTATAGATGAAGTAAATGAAAAGATGAAAGATAAAAAAGCTGGCAAGAAGAAGATTGTGTATGGACAAGTTGTTGGAAATCTTCTTAAAAAGTATAGCTGCATTTCTAAGCTAAGTAAAGCAACAGGTTTGCATAGAAATGTCATTCCTAGAGAAATTAAGAGAGGTGTAGACTTTACATAGCAAAGAAGATTGCGAACACTTGCTAAGTATCGAGAAGACATAATTAAATTTTTGGAAAGGGAGGATAACAGCAGATGTCAGCCAGGGAAGCAAGATGCAGTGAAATATGGAAGTGAGCGTCTTCAAACTAGAGTATTGACAGATTATCTTGATAATCTGTACCTCAAATACAGATAAGAAAAACCGGAAATCGCAGTTTCCTTGTCTACTTTTATGAGAGCTAGACCGAAATATATTCTCCCAACAACATTTCTCAGCAGAAACACTTGTCTTTGCAAAAAGCATCAAAATGTTGCATTTAAGCTGAAGATGCTGAAAAAAGAAGGAATGGAAGTATCCACGAACCCTGAGGAGTATGTTCGTAAAAATGTAGCAGTGGATACAGGTAAGCTCCCAGAAGAAGTCACGTTTTCGTTGTGGAAAAGAGTGCAGCTTGGAAATGGAAAGAAAAAGATGAAGATTGTGCAAGAGAAAATGAAAAGTGTTGATTTTCCCAAATTATGGGAAAAGGAAGAGAATGATTTCAAAGAACATGTATTCAAAATTAAAACACAATATGCACAGCTTCGTCAACATAAAGAAAAACTACCAGAGAAGGAAATTCTTCTTCATATGGACTTTGCGGAAAATTATAGCTGTAAAACGGCAGATGAAATACAGAGCGCATATTGGAACCAGAGCCAGGTCACACTACACCCTATTGTGGTGTATTTCAAGGATCCAATTACCAAACGTTTAGCTCATCGTAGCTATGTTGCTGTCTCAGACTGCATGCAACACTCTTCTTCTACTGTGTTAGCCATCCTTGATGCATTATACGGTTTGAATCTTGATGAGTGTGCTGGTGTTGAACATGTTCATTACTGGACAGATTCTCCAACAAGCCAGTACAGAAACAGGTATATTTTTGAGGCAATTCTAACTCACAAAGAGAAATATGGATCAAATGCGACCTGGAACTATTTTGAAGCCGGCCACGGCAAGGGACCTTGTGATGGGGTCGGCGGGACTGTAAAGAGAATGGCTGATGAAGCTGTCAACTCATCTAGGGTTTCAATACAGGATCCAGAAGAATTTATGACATGGGCAAAACAATCAAGCATGAAAGGAGTTCATTTTTTCTTCGTTACAAAAGAAGACTGTGAGAAAAAATTTGATGAAACAAAGAGATGCAAACTCAAACCTGTAAAGGGAACAATGAATCTCCATGCTTGCAAGAGAGACATGAACTTGCTGGTCACTTCCCAGACCTCTTGTTACTGCGATTGTTGCTTAAAGCACCGTCATTGTGAAAACTGGTCAATTACGTCAGCATATGATGATCAAAGAAGTGAAGAACCCACAGTCAGCGCAAACAGTGACACTCAATAATCAAATGCCATCGTTAGGAACAAGAAATAGTACTACAACTGATGTGGCTAACTCTCTTGCACTTCCCCAGCAATACGAAGATGGCTCTTTTGTCGCTGCTATGTATGAAGGGAAATGGTATGTCGGACAAATCATGTCAATTGATGAAAGTGATGAAGAAATTGAGATCAGTTTCATGGAGCAGAAAAATTTCTTCCAGTGGCCGAGAAACAGAAGATAAGATATGGGTCAATCCGTCCGACGTCCTTTGCCAAATAAGCCCCTTAAAACCATGTGGAAAATCTAAGAGGATGTACAAAATAGACATTGAAGATCGAAACAATGTTGATAAGCTTTTAACACAGTAGAGTTTTCGCCCTTCAGGAAAGTGTAACATGCGTTACTATTGTTATAAATCATGTTGAACTTTCATTTTATTGGAACCATAGCTGATTTGTATTTAGCTTTTGTTTCATGTTTGAACTGTCTGTTCTCTGCAATTTAGTCAGGATGATGTTATATATCTTTTGTTGAGTTCTTTCAAGATACGTAACATACGTTATGTTACGTAAAACATACGTGACCCTTAAAATACACACGTGTACTGCCTATTGGGGTTTTAATTTGATGTTGAAATAGTTTTAGGATAAATGTCTTTAACAAAACTGTTCTTTGAATTGTTTTCAGTTCCAATAAATGGTCTACACAGGCAATTCTACATGAATTTCTTTTTTGTTAGAAAAGTATATTTCATTTCAAGAAAATGTGAAAAGAAGATACATGATGCAGCTCAAAATAATATTTTATTTTCATATTATCAATAATACGACACAATTAAAACTGGGATTGCATTTCACAAAAAGACCCATTTTATTCAACTTAATCCATGAAATATTATATATTTTGTGAAACATTCGTTGCATTTGAATGACAATACAATTGAAAGTGTAAATAAGAACAAAATCACAATTCAAGAACAAATTTATATATAAAGTTTCTTTGGACTAGGTATCTTTTTATTTTGAACGAATATTTATACTGGATAGTTATGATATTTCTTGTGGCGTATTTCCAAATCTTACAACTTAATAATATGTTATATTTATTTTGAGAACAAAAAATAGGACAACATTCAAACTGCATCAATTCATAAAAGACGTAGTGACAGTTAAAATACTTTGTCTTATCACGAAAGTACATAAACTGATTTGCTTTTGTCATTTTAGATTTCTTACGATCTATATTTTATTAGAATTAGAATTTTCGATGAAAACTGGTGCATAAGACGTAACGTACGTTTCTCAGCAAATGTTGTTCACTTGTATACCTCTACTTCAAACTGCTGTAGTTTTTTAACCCCGAAACTTAACTTAAAAAACTTTGGGAATACAAACTTGAGATTTTGAATTGTTCGAAAATGTTATTAGTATATTGATAATCAAAAGTCAATTTTTAAAGAAAAAAATATATTGAATTGCACCATTTTATTGACTTTGAGTGACGGTCAGGTTGGAGTTACATTGACTGTGATCTCCGAATGCATGCGGAACTGTTGCATACAGGTTTTTCCGGATCCCCTCTACGTCATTTTTGTTTTGTTGAATTGTATACGCAAAACATTTCTTGAAGAATTTTATGGTTTTCACAGAAAGACCTCCATGGGTTTCTTTGACCTTAGGGGACGACCATTTGATTCTGAGGGGGGGGGGGGGGGCTGGCAATTTTTTTTGAGACGGATTATTTATTTTCATGCCTGTCAAGGACAGATTATTTATTTTCAAGATCATCGAGGACAGATTATTTATTTTCAAGATCATCGAGGACAGATTATTTATTTTCTTCTTTGTCTTACGGCACCTTGATCGATTGATTCTAAAAGACTATAATCATCTATATACCATAGGCGGATTCAGGATGGGGGGGGGGGGCTGTATAACTTCGCTCAGGCAAGAGGTCTAGGGCCGCCTTAAGGCCCCCAGTGGGTCTGGGCGAAGCACTGGTGGAGGCCAAGGGAGGGAAATTCCCCAGAAGCTCTTGGGTTTTCGGGTATTTTAAGAGTAAAACCAGGACAATTACAGTGGTATTGGTTATTATGTAGCAAAGTATGACATTATTAATGTTGGTCATATCATACTTTGAATGAAGGGGGTTCAGGGGGCTTCGCCCCCTGAAGCTCGTGGGTTTTTGTGTATTTTAAGAGTAAAACCAGGCACAATTATGTAGGAATTGGTTAGTTATGTTCCAAAGTATGACATAATTAATACTAGTCATATCATACTTTGAATGAAGGGGGCCTAGGGGGCGAAGCCCCCTGAAGCTCTTGGGTTTTTCACATGTATTTTAAGAGTAAAACTAGGCACAAAAATATTGGTATTGTTCTAAAGTATGGCAATATTAATATAATTCCTATCATACTTTGAAATTTTAGGGGAGGGGTCATACACATGTATGCCTTCCTTAAATCCGCCACTGTATACTTTGTATTAATTTATCGGGAAGTATAATTCTTTGACAAGAAAATTTATCTTTTGTGGTGTTTAAGAATTGGCTTGAATTTAAAGTGATTCATCACATCTACTGAGTGCACATTGTCATGTTGATCAACTGACTACAAGTATCCAGTCTGGTAATCTGATTTTAAATATTAGTTGGTTCTAAAATGGCGAGCGAAGCGAGCCAAAAAAAAATACTGAATTGAAGATTCTGAGGTTAAATTACACGGAAATAAAAAGGTATTTTCACAATATTTAAATATCATAAGTCAAGGTCAGATTATTTATTTTCTTTGCAGAGGAGGACAGATTATTTATTTTCAACATTTTCAGGGACAGATTATTTATTTCCAAAATCTGCAATGGTGCTGTTCGACTTGACTTCGACAATGACTCCCATATGTCTGATCAGGATTACATCAATCTTACGGGTTTAGACAGAACACAATTTAACGAGGTTGTCAGCCACAGTCAAGATATAAAGACTAGTATTAGAACCTGCATTGCTGTGTTGCTCGTCAAACTTAGATGTGGCCTTGAAAACAAGATCATGTGTACCCTTTTCAACATGAACAAGTGGCAGGTACCGTAATACATGTATATTTAATCTGATACTGAAAAATGAATCAATGATCTTATAAAATTATGAAGATACTTAAGAAATCATTTACAAGTAATGAAATTATAAATGCTCTTACTCTGAATTTTAGATTCGTCGTGCTATATCATCTGCCCGGAGGGCATTATTAAAAGATTTTGTCCCTCAAAATCTTGGATTTGGCCATGTGACTAGAGAAGACGTAATATCTAACCACACTAGACCATTGGCGAAAGAGCTTTTTTCCCCTGGTTACGAACAAGACCCATCTGCCCTACTTGTTCTTGACGGGACGTACATTTATATACAGAAATCATCTAACTTTAGATTTTCAAGGCGCTCCTTCAGCATGCACAAGCACAGGCCATTAGTAAAACCAATGATGGTAGTAACTACGTCAGGATACGTGGTATCTGTCCTGGGGCCGTACCTCGCCGACTCGAAGAACAACGATGCCGGAATCTTAAATCACATAATCCGGAACAACACCGAAGAAATGCGAGACTGGCTGCAGGATGGTGACACATTCATCGTAGATCGTGGATTCCGGGATAGTTCCGAGGTGCTTGGCGATATTGGTATCAACATGGAAATGCCTTGCTTTATGCAGAGGGGTACATCTCAACACACCACACAGGAAGCTAACCAATCACGCTTAATAACTAAGGTATTTTTACTATTTTACTTTAAATTTCATGTGCATTTGTACATTGTACTTGTCTTCTAGTACTTCTGAAATATTTCATGTTGTCATTATAAAAATGGGTGCATTGTTTAAATAATTAATTTCAAATCAATTTTTTATAGGTAAGGTGGGTTGTCGACACGGCCAATGCGAGGTTGAAGAGATGGAAATATCTGAATCATGTCATACCAAATACACAGATTCCCTTTATTGGAGACTACGTAAGGATCGTGTGTGCCCTGTGCAACAGATTTACTTCCGTCTTAAGTTCTGGCAATGCGGAAGAGGATAAGGCCATTGCCTTAAAAATGCTGCATCTCTCTAAGCGGACAAACGAGCTACAGGAATTTGTAGAAAGTAATGGACTGTCAAACAGGACATATTCATGGCAAAAAATTGACGCAGCCGGCTTTGCGCAAGACTTCCCTAAACTGTCTGATTCCGAAATTCGCCAGTTAACGCTAGGAGTGTACCAAGTAAAGATGGCAAAAGCATACACCCAGGAACACTTACAGGATGACGGTACATACGAAATCCTTGTGAACGAGGACCTGGATGGTATTATTGGAGCCAAAATTCAGAGTCGTCAATTCAGTTCCAAAAAATACTCCTGTTGGGTAAATTACGAAGATGGCGTTGTGGTCTCATGGTACTGTAAGTGTAAAGCCGGCGCACGCATTGTTGGTTGCTGCGCACATATAACAAGCGTGATCTGGTTTCTATCGTATGCCCGACATCAGGATAAGCCCGTGCAAGGAGTGCGTGATTGGTCAGAACACCTCGAGGACGCAGCTCGCGTGATCGACGATTCTGACAGCGGCGAGGAGAGCTCAACCGAAGAATAGATTGTCTACAAGCTAGTTACATGTATTTTCTGGAAGTGATATTTTTCACATTTATCGATGTTAATTATCATTGAAACAGAAATATTCAACAGAAATACATAAAATACTTAGTACATGTATCATTATTTTCACGATATAGATCGTTTATACGTTTTATACGTTACTGCAGCGTAATTCCTGTTGATTTTGGAATAAATAAATGTCTTGTGTTGCAGATTCGAGCAAAGATTTTTATAATGTTTATTTATTCATGATTATTAAAAAAAAAATTTCTATTTATAATTGTGTTGTTTCCTTCTTTATTTTACATTGGTTAAAACGAAACGAATTGTGTTATTCTGATATGTGTAGGGATTTATCACAGCACCTTTACAATTGACGTGTATAACGTCAACGCTAAAATGGTGACGTTAACTTCAAAACAACAGCATTTCCAGGCATTTATTTTTATAATATTTAAAAAATAAACATATACTGTTATATATTATCTAAAAGGAAATTTATTTAGCTTTCCTCCTCGACAATTAAAAGTAAATTTCAACACGCGGCATTTAAGGGGGATGTCCGGCCACCTTTAGTGCAGTGAGAACAAAATGTAAACATTACTTCAAATGGCTAAAATACATTATATATTATGATCGAATTTTAAGTCCTTATGATAAAGATACAATAAATATGCATAACTGAATGCATGTTGTTTATATATAATCTATACTTTTGCAGAAAAATGCTTTTGATATGCTCCTTGGAACTGCGCAGCTACAGAATTAAGCAGAGTCTTAAAAAATCCAAAAAATTATGCAAACTGTGCATTAATGTTCTCTCTACAACCATTTGTTGAGAAAATTTCTAAATGTTGGACCTTTAAATGATAAATTCAAGTTCAAATCAAGGTACCGTTGTCTTCAAAAGGAGTGTGAAGAACCATGAAAGTAGTTCATGGATAGCAGCACGTGGTCTATTTTTAGCACAGAATTTTGTTTATGTTCTCCTTCGTTTCACTCATCCGAACATAAAATATTTCTATTCTAAGTACTTAGAAAATAAATAACAGAACACAGATATAAAGTATGTTGAGCGCCTATCAACCAGTTTATTCGCATATATGTACAATTAACACGCGACTTTAAGTAGCGATGCACTGGATGATGACCCCAAGAAATATATCCAAAATTCCAAATACAATCTATCTGCAAAATACAATGAAACATGTCTTAGTTATACATTATATATATATATATATCTATATGTAATTCAAAAAAAGCGTGTTCGAAATCTGGTTGATTATTGCTCGTCGATGACCGCTTTACGCCTGACCAACTTCTTATATACTATGACCAAACAACTACCCTTATTTGTGCTTACGCGTATAAATTAATCCCCACATACAACTAATAGAAAATGATTTATGTTCTCCTTCGTTTCACTCATCCGAACATAAAATATTTCTATTCTAAGTACTTAGAAAATAAATAACAGAACACAGATATAAAGTATGTTGAGCGCCTATCAACCAGTTCGAATACAAAGGTTGGGTATATCATTAATCTACAAAAGAAATTAAAGAATTCATAATATAAGATTCAAAGTAACAGCGAGTTTGTTATTTAAACTATCTGAAATGTAACCATCTTTAGCATTCTCCGAACGCCATCTGCCATGAGCTTTAAAAAGTCTATCCTGAAAATTGTTATTAACTGCTGTAGTTGCTCCACCACTTCTCAAACTATGTAAACCATAATCTTTAAAATCTACACACACACTTTTAACTTATAACTTATAAACATTGTCCTTTTTGAAAAATGTAACCGCTCTAAAAATAAAATCGTTAGACTGAAAAGTGAGACAAGCTATTATAGATATGTATTTTTCAAGATAAGAAACAGGACAATGTTTATTACCTGATTTCGCAATAACAAACATATTACCTTGCCTGAAAATATCTGTTTTGCTTTTTTTTTTTTTTTAAACTCTAATTTCAACATGTGAACCTGATTCATGAGACTAAATGTCACACATTCGAATATGCACAAGTTCATCATATCTTAAGAAACCTGCATAACCTAATAACAACATACATACCAATCTCGAATGATATAAATTTTCTAACTACGGAAATTTATCCATTATTTTATCTAAAATCTCTGTTGTAATAGTTTCCTTATTAACTACAGGTTTCGATAACAATCTCTTCCCTCCTTCTAAAATCAAATTTACAAGGTTGTCTGCACATGGATTATTACAAAGATTAATATGATGTGCCCATTGAATTCTATGATATGCCGCATTAATGACTGCAACTGAAGACTGCTTTTGTATAAGATAAGACAAATAAACTAACAGAAGATGGTGTAGCAGGTAATACAAGAAATTTAAATTTTGCGCACCAGGACTTAAACTGAAAAAAATAGCTCTGTATTTTTTAAACGTGTTATCACTTTTACTGTGCATTACTATATCATTCATTTTGAGTACCGTGTCCTTGAGTCTAGGATCTTGAATCTTTTTAATTTCTTTCCAATGCGAGAAACTACATGTGAGCTGAAATTAAAAAAAAAAAAAATAAAATTACTTCATATTAAATATATATACATTTAAGTCTCTTGATAAACATTTCAGCCCGTTCTTGATCAAATCTCATAAGCACATCTGTAATCTTAATCATAATGCTTCATTAACAATTATAAGCAACATAATATAAAATTTATTCACAATTGCCCCATCCGGGCTTCATCACAATTGCCCCATCCGGGCTTCATTAAAATTGCCCCATCCGGGCTTCATCACAATTGCCCCATCCGGGCTTCATCACAATTGCCCCATCCGGGCTTCATCACAATTGCCCCATCCGGGCTTTTTTTTTTTTTTTTTTTATTTTATTTTATTTTTTAACATTACAAAAGCCCCATAAAGACTAACATACATTCATTATCATTGTCTGTTATAACATAGCATAAACACAAAATTCAACAATCAGAACAGTCTATATAAAGCACAATAACATTACTCTGAAACTGCGTTTCAGCAAACACACTCTCTGCATGAGATCCTTTCCTGAAAAAGTTTCGAGGCTTGTGATATTCAAGCCATTCTTTAACAAAATTTTGAAAATTTCCAGAAAACGGCTTAACTAATAAAGGCCAAAAAGGTGCAGACTGCCATTTAGGAATAAGAGTACCTCTTGCTTTGCACAAAACCAATTGTTTAATCACTTTTATAATCAGATTAACAGGAGGTACTATCCAATTATTACCTATAGACCAATCAAACCCAAAAGCATCTACACCTGATGTTCCAGGATTCCAAACTCTGGAATAAAAATTTTCTACTTTCTTACTTTTAGAGTCTGCAAATAAATCATTATCAAATGCCCCCATTTTTTTTTTTTTTTTTTTTTTAAAACTGGAAAATGTGATCACCCACTGACCAATCATCAAAATCAAAAATCTTACTGTACACATCTGCAATTTCATTCATCCAGGATAAGCACGTGTTGTTCTGTCGTAAGGCTTCTTGTTGGTGCTTCTTTTCTTTGCTCTGAAAAATAGCTTGTCGAAGCTTAGTAGCATCGTCAGCGTCGTCAGTAATAGGATCATCTTCATACTCTTGTACAACGTCCCAACCATATTTATCCGCTATGCGAACAATTTTGTTCCTTTTATTCAAATGAGTTATAGTAGAATTCAAAATTTCTTTAGCCGTTTCTAATCTGTTATTTTCCAACAGGTTTAATACTTTTCTAATGTCAGTTTCTCTTTCTGCATTAAATTCAAACTGAATTTTATTGCCTTGATATCTAAAGTCAGGTACCTTTTTTTCTGTTGACTTCTGGGCTAAACTCAACTCGCTGACGATTTCTTGCTTTTGCCGTCTAAGCGCCCTATCTAATTTGTCTGTAAAAATATCCAGTGCATCTTGAGTAGTGAATTCATCTTGCGAATTTTGTGTTAAGCCAGGTCGTCCACTTAGGCCAATTTGAGGCGCAGCATGTATAACCCGCTCCTCGTGACTAGAATTTGACTCGTTCATTCCAGGTAAAGCGTGTTCGAAATCTGGTTGATTATTGCTCGTCGATGACCGCTTTACGCCTGACCAACTTCTTATATACTATGACCAAACAACTACCCTTATTTGTGCTTACGCGTATAAATTAATCCCCACATACAACTAATAGAAAATGATTTTCCAGACCTCTTCTTAATATGGAGGGACATAACAATTTTAAATGTAGAAGAAAATTACAGTTGCAAAATATTTCGAATAATATGAACACTTTTAAAAGAGGAAAGGTGTTATAGTGTGGCTTGAAGTATTTAGTATTATTATCGAACAGTTGTTAAATAGTGTACGTATTGATATAAAAAAATCTTAAACTCTTTGATTCCAGGTAAGGTTAGGAAAAATGAGCACCATCAAAGTTAAAAATTAAGAGTTTGTAAGTTTGCCACAGATAACTTATATTATCTATCAAAATTTTAATTATCACCAATGAAACAAAAAGAAATTAGACACATAAAATTGATACGAATGACCTTGTTTTAGTACCTACTAGTACGAAGGGTGATCAAAAATTTCGCAAACTATCTATATATCTACAAAACCGCAATTCAGATTAGAAACATAACCAAACGCAAGTTCTATAAATAGCATATGCTGAAGTTTTGCTCCTTGTTTGTGTCGTCACAATCTGAAAATGACGTCATTATGCCGGTACTTGTGACGAAAAATGGTTGTCTCAGTGGAACTCGTTCAACAAACGACTATAATATTAATGGTACATGTATATCTTAGAAATGTCTTTGAAATAGCGTATAAGAATTTCTTCACAGTTTATTAAGACAAATGGCTTCCTATAATTTTAATCAATGATTGGATAGATCGTTTTAATGAAGGAAGGCAAATGGTTAAATATGATACTTGTTATGTTGCCCGGTGAAAGCAAGATTGAAAAGGGGTGTGTTTTTACTTAAATATGCTATCAAAAAATGAAGACCTCCAATTTACACTTTGAAAAATACTTGAATATTTTAACAATTATATAACTATCAAATACCTAAGATATCGTTTACTTTTTGATCACCTCTCGTATACTGTGTCAAATAAAAATGCATTTACAATTTTCATCACAGCGGAGCAACATTTGAAAAGGAATGAAATTCAGAGTGGGTTAGGAGATTTAATGAATAAAAAACCTTTTTTTTCTATTTGCCCATATTGTCAAAATTACAATTTTACAAAGTAAAGAAAAAAAATCAACATAATTAAATATTTTATACCATCTTTAAACGGACGTTTGGTGGTCCTCCCAACTCAGGGAAAATTATTGGGTCCATATTTAATTTATTGGTGAGAAAAAAAATTCCTTAAAATTTAAACAAAATTGTTGACGGAAGAAAAAGAAAAAAAAATATCGTGTACTGGGATGAAAAAAAAATGAGTCGGGCCATTTCTAGGCAGTAATCGAGAGAGAGGGCAACCAAATATTTTTATAACAAGTGGTCTTATAAGGCTAGTACATGTACCATCACATGCAAATTTTTTTAATCTTTGGCACTATTTTGAAAAACAAACATAGGATTTTCGGGGCGAGGAGGGGGGGAGGGGGTTTTAGCCTCTCACTTTTTTTGCGATGATAGACAAAGCATATGCTATGGACCTTTCTTTGCAAACATTGTGCTCGCTTCTAAATTTCATAGAAACAACTCAATATATTTTATCAAGCTTCATATGTTCAATGAGCAAGAGCTTACAACGTTGTCAACATAATGAGACATGATGCGTTTTTATGTCCAAACAGTACTCCATACAATGTGTGGGTCATTGCAAACAATCTAGATCTTTATGTGAGGTGCCTGAAGAAAATCCTATAACTGCCTATTTTTTCTATCAAACTTCAAAACAAAATAGACATATGTACCAACTTTTCGAATGTAAGACATATAATTACAATTTGTTTTTCATGCACCGCATATTGTTTAACATTTTCAAATTAAATTTTAATCATCCTCCTTGCAGTGCCCCATTTGAAAATAACTTCTATCGCCACAGAAAAAAGACCCGCCGTAAACACAAATGTTAAGGACATTTTTATCTTTTTATCGTGAGTTTTAACGAAACCAACAAATTATCAAGACTTGATCCATGAAAAATTAAATATAATCATGGTAATATAAACGGATCTATCCACAGCAGATATATGCACATGCCAACCACGTGCTCAGTGGAATAATATTAACGGGAAATTCGAGCTGTAAACAGAACAGTTTTTCCCGATTTGCTGGAGTGAGGTTAAAATCGCGTTTTTTCATTAATCAGACGATGCGATGCAACAAATAAAAGTAGTAAGTAATATAATCTAATGATTATTACTTAGTAATTTCTTATCTTGATGTTATTATGGTCGCATTTATTCTAAAATCAATGTTATTCGAACTCTGTGTGACAGAGGAATGGCGGACGAAATAAACACATGGCCTCAGGAAGACACCCATATCAAAAATCAAATTTTCAAGAATTATGGATAATGACAAGAAAAAAGTACGTAAGGGTTGCCCGCAACCCTGTGTCTCGCCTGCTGTCGCTGTGGTTAGTAAGAAATGATTGTCTGATAAACTGAAGCATTTATTGACATTTCAGAAGGAATAACTCAAAAAGTGGATCGAGTCATTTTGCTGGTTTTTAAAGAGATATTGTCATGGACTTAATAAGAACTGTAAAACGTTTCTATCTGGACTGACTATAGGTATATTTTATATGGATTTAATATATAACTTTTGCATACTGATGAACACAACATTTTCCTCTTAGTCAATGTGTAATGCACTGCATATGCCAACTGGTAAACAGAAAAGTAGGTAGGATCCAAATGCATCATGTAGGTTAAATATCTTCTGTACAGTTTAAAATTTCCATATTTCATATTATTCACAAGAGTAGGTAGGATCCAAATGCATCATGTAGGTTAAATATCTTCTGTACAGTTTAAAATTTCCATATTTCATATTATTCACAAGAGATAGATTGTTTTTTGTCCACTTTAAGTTTCTCCGAATAACTGCTGGAAATACTATGTACACTTTAAAAACACTGTATCATATGTTTGTGTTAGTAGTTCATAGCAAACCACAATGGTTTACACAACGTGTTATGAGTCGCAATAATTTGAACTTGCATTTTGAAATCAAATCCACTGTATATGTATCAAGTCATTCATGCAGAAAATGTAGGTGAAGATTACCTAATTATGGTACTGATATTGTTGGTTACCTATGATGTGTAGACTGACAAATTATCATGCCACTATAAGTTATAGTTGCTGAGATATGGACCTCCACCATAAATTTATGCAAAGTCACTCATGCGGAAAAATGTAGGTCAAGATGACCTAATTCTGGTACAGGCGTTTGTGGTTACCCATGATGTATCCACTGACTAACTATCATGCCACTATAAGTTATAGTTGCTGAAATATGAACCTCCATTATCAATTTAACCAAAGTCATTCATGCAGAAAAATGTAGGTCAAAATGACCTAATTCTGGTACTGATGTTTGTGGTTACCCATGATGTATCCACTGACTAACTATCATGCCACTATAAGTTATAGTTGCTGAAATATGAACCTCCATTATCAATTTAACCAAAGTCATTCATGCAGAAAAATGTAGGTCAAAATGACCTAATTCTGGTACTGATGTTTGTGGTTACCCATGATGTATCCACTGACTAACTATCATGCCACTATAAGTTATAGTTGCTGAAATATGAACCTCCATTATCAATTTAACCAAAGTCATTCATGCAGAAAAATGTAGGTCAAAATGACCTAATTCTGGTACTGATGTTGTTGGTTACTTATAACCTGTACAATGACAAATCATCATGCCATTATAAGTTATAGATGCTGAGATATGGACCTCCACCAAAAATTTAACCAAAGTCACTCATGCAGAAAAATGTAGGTCAAGATGACCTAATTCTGGTACTGACGTTTGTGGTTACCCATGATGTATCCACTGACTAATTATCATATCCCTATAACTTATAGTTGCTGGAATATAGGTCTTCACCATAAATTATCATGAAAAAACTAAGTCCAACTTAAGGAAAAAATACGGAAAAATTTGAATTTTTTTTTTCAAAATCATACTTGGGATATAAATTTTTATCCATACTGAATATTGTGTCCAAATTTCAAGAAGACTGAATAAAATTTGAGAAAGTTATTGCAGTTTATAAAACTTTGACATTTGGGTTAACCAAAAGTTGGACGCCGACGACGACGACGACGACGACGGAATCTATGGTCGCTATGTCTCGCTTCGCGACATTCGTCGCAGGCGAGACAAAAAGCGAAACAAATGGTTGCAGCCATATTATCAATGAATCAAACTAACACCATTTTCAATGCATTTATCATTTTGTAAATGCTGTAGCTGCGCAGTTCTAACATGATTAATTTCCTCCTAATTAAAACAAAATAAACTTAATTATTTACTAATTTTGGTCTCTAACGGTCGGTAATAAGTGCATTAGCACTTTGAGTAACTTTGGGCTAGTTTAGTAGAGTATTAAGCGCATTCTTGGTATTTCTTTTTTTACACCAGACTTGATCAAATGTGGCTTGTACATCCCCCTTAAACGCGAAAAACGCCCCTTGTTCTCAGCGGAGCTATGACTCTAACATTTCACATGTGTATTCCCTGTGACAAGACCTTTCTTTGGGTACCACCAAATCTGACTTTTTCACCTTGACCTTGGAGTTTGAACATTTTTACACAAAAAATCCGAACTTTTTCTTTAGCCATATCTTTTGAACAGTAAAAACCAGGATATTTATACTTCACATATATATTCTTTGTTGAAAGACCTTTCATTGGATACAAACAACCATGACCTTTTGACCTTGACCGTGGAGATTTCCATCCTTGTGAATTTTTTTTTTACCTTGGCCATAACTTTTGAATGGTAAGGGATACGGCTTTCAAACTTCCATATATGTGATCCCTGTGAGAAGACTATTCATTGGATACCAAGAACTTTGACGCTTTGACCTTGGAGTTTGACGGTATATGATTTTGGCTTCCATATTAATTGTCTGTGAGGAGGAGTTATCTTTCTTCTAAATATTCCTTTATGTGAAAAGAAGTCATACTAATAAACAAGAGGCCCATGGGCCTTATAGGTCACCTGAGCATCATGCAACAACTTTCAAATGATTGAATTTGGTTCATGTTTTAAGCCAGATGCTATGGCATTCACAATTTTGAAAGAGGCACCATTGATTATCATAACTATTCACTTAGCGATTGCTTAGTTTGTTTACTTAATACCCATAAGCAGGGTAGGGGAACAAAAATGCATGTCAACTAATCAGTAATAATCAGGAGTCCCCTTACCACACATGAACCCCTGACCCTAGGTCTACATGTTGCACAATTTTTAAAAAGGCACACTTGCTTATCAAAAATGTTCAATTAATACCAAGGAGCAGATTTCAAACAATTCATTTTCAGTATATAGGTAGACCCCCCCCTTGGTATCCCTGACCCAGGGGCCTTGAAATTCACAATGCTAAAAGAAGAGCCCTTGCACATCATAACTTTATAAATACTTTATCTGCTTATTACCCAGGAGAAGAGAAAAAGATTTTCATAGATGTAATGTATTATCACCATATAATCATGATAGAGCCACACCCTAACACCATAATCCCTGACCCTGTGGCCATAAAATTCACAATTTTGGTAGAAGCATTCTTACTCATTATAACTATGTCCTTAATTAGTTTATTTAATACCCAGGAGTAGAGAAGAAGCTTTTCAAAGAATAAATGCATTTTCACTATATAATCAATAGAGCCCCACCCTAACACCAGAACCCCTGACCCTGGGGCCATAAAATTTATAATTTGGTAGAGGCACTCTTGCTCATCATAACTATGTACTTAATTAGTTTATTTAATACTCAGGAACAGAGAAGAAGATTTTCAAAAGAAATAATGCATTTTCACTATATAATCAATAGAGCCCCACCCTAACACCAGAACCCCTGGCCCTGGGGCCAAAAAATTCACATTTTTGGTAGAGGCACTCTTGCTCATCATAACTATGTACTTAATTAGTTTTTTTAATACTCAGGAACAGAGAAGAAGATTTTCAAAGAAATAATGCACTTTCACTATATAATCAATAGAGCCCCACCCTAACACCAGAACCCCTGACCCTGGGGCCATGAATTTCACAATTTTGGTAGAGGACTCATTGCTGATTACAATCATCCCAACAGTTTGACTGCTTGATGTCTAGGAGTAAAGAAGAAGATTTTTAAAGATTGCACTAATTTAGTGGTTTCTGCCCCATCCCCCAGGCCCCAGGGGAAAGGGACCATAAAATTCACAATTTTTGTTCCCCTTCACCCATAGATGTTATATGCCAAATTTGGTTGAAATTGGTTCAGTGGTTTCAGAGAAGAAGCTGAAAATGTTTAAATGTTAACGCACGACGGACGACGACAGACGAAAACGGATAGCAATAGGTCACCTGAGTTTACTCAGGTGACCTAAAAATGCTATATTAAAGTACTTGAAACATTAAACCATTTTTAAAATGGTCCTTAAAAAGATACAACTTATTCAATTTATAAGGCTTTTGATGTTGGAATTAAATGTTTTATTGTTAAATATAATAAAACAATTACAAAGAAATTGGCAAAAGAAATGGAAAGTATTGTTTCCATCATATGTGGACTTCATCTAATTGACAACTCAGAGAGCTCAATTAGGAAACTCTCATCAAGAAAACTGTGAGTAGTACTCATATTTAGTACTTTCTAAGTTATCTCTCATCAGAGGGTCGGTACCTTGCAGTGTTTCTAGTAAGTAATGTCGATTTTAGTAAATATGATAAGAATTTCATTTACTTAGTATTCTTTTAAGTATTAATATTCTAAATTTAATTAATTTCAGTATCACATTTACTTAGTAATAATTCATAAAATTTAGTAGAAAGCATATCATCTCTAAATTAAGTAATAATAATTTACCAAAAATGAGTAGTTCATTTACTAAGTAATATAATTCCCATAGTTTAAGTAATTCTATTGATACTTAGTAAATCATTTTATAAGTAAATGAATTCATCCTTATTACTAATTATGTTTACAATTACTAACCATGATAGTCATTTACTTGCTATTCTGACTAAATGGATTACTAATAATTACTTGTTTTTCTTTATCTAATATCTTATTTTAAAAGCAACAAGTAAAACTTTTTTAGAGTGTAAAAAAAGGTGGTAGACGATATTTTCCATTGAAATCGGACTTTCAAGGATCACCATATTTTGCATCTTCGCTAGCCAAGGGTTTCTGATACGCTCCTCTCCTCATAAACCCTTGGCATACGGTGAAGTCAAAAGACGGGATTGTTTTCCGTCACGTGATCTCGAATCTATCAGGTACGCACAGATTGCGTCATCGCCAGAAATAAAGACACGTGTTAAAAAAAATTAAATCAAAGTTTTTTCAAGAATAATTAAGAAGCAATAATTGAGTTATGTTTATTCATTATTTATAGAACAAATCTGAAGCTTCAATATAGATTCTTAATCACATATTTAGAAGATATTGGATGACACCATGGCTATTCATAGAATTGAATGTTATCTTACGGATCGTTGTTTACTTGCGTTTTTCATTTCCGAGATTAAAGAGTGAAGATGTATCCCGAACGCAAATATCGTCATTTACAAAAAACAGTTGCTGATTTGTCGACCTGGGTGTACTGAAATCCAATCAGAACTCTGGAAAAAAATCCCGATTTCTATGAACACCGTAGGCCAAGGGTTTATGAGGAGAGGTGCGTATCAGAAACCCTTGGCTAGCGAAGATGCATATTTTGAATTAGTTTTGGATGCGATTAAATGTTCCTTATATCTTTTCTTATATTTTAGGCAAATAATTAAACATAAATATATTAATAAATGAAAGAAAAAGTGAGCAAGCTCACATACCCCACGCTCCCCCAAAACTCAAAGTGCTGAAAATCCCAGAAAAAATAAAGGAATCAGAATTTCCCGGTTATACGCACGTCTACACATTGTGTCCTAAATATCTGCAAAGTTTGATGAAATTCTGCGCATCGGATCGGTTTAAGAGGAGTTGCACTGACAAACTGTTCATCTCAATTTTCAAGGTATAGCGAAAATCTAAGTTGAAAAGTGTGGAAATTCCCGGAAAAATAAAGGAATCGGAATTTCCTGGTAATATGCACATCTACACATTGTGTCCTAAATATTTCCAAAGTTTGATGAAATTCTGTGCAGCGGTTTATGAGGAGTTGCGCTGACAAACTGTTCATCTCTATATTCAAGGTTAGCCCAAAATCTAAGTTGAAAAGTGTGGAAATTATCGGAAAAAATGAAGGAATCGGAATTTCCTGGTAATATGCACATCTACACATTGTGTCCTAAATATTTCCAAAGTTTGATGAAATTCTGTGCCGCGGTTTATGAGGAGTTGCGCTGACAAACTGTTCATCTCTAATTCAAGGTTGAAAATCTAAGTTGCGTGAAATTCCCGGAAAAATAAAGGAATCGGAATTTCCTGGTAATATGCATATCTACACATTGTGTCCTAAATATTTCCAAAGTTTGATGAAATTCTGTGCCGCGGTTTATGAGGAGTTGCGCTGACAAACTGTTCATCTCTAATTCAAGGTATGGCCCAAAATCTAAGTTGAAAAGTGTGGAAATTCCCGGAAAAATAAAGGAATTGGAATTTCCTGGTAATATGCACATCTACACATTGTGTCCTAAATATCTGCAAAGTTTGATGAAATTCTGTGCAGCGGTTTAAGAGGAGTTGCGCTGACAAAAAAACAGGACTGACTGACTGACACTCTGACGGACGGGTCAAAAACATTATACCTCACGCAACTTGTTGCGTGGGGTATAATAAATATAATGTTTCACTTTGAAATTGGTGAAAAATAAGCATTAAGATTTTTGTCGTTTTTTGTCAATAAACATATGCCCCCCCCCCCACCCCGTGACACACAAAAAGCTTTGGTATGACTTTCTGACTTTGTTAAATAACAGTCCATATCAACTGTAAATAGTAATCTTTGTGTCACGGGGGGGGGGGGGGGAGTAAAAATATTTTCCGTTTATTTCTATAGTGAAAAATACAAGGTTTACCATTTTTAGCGTTATCTCTCTTTGTATGAAAAAGAGAAGTTGCAGACAAAAGATGGGTACCATAAAGCATAACGGACAGACGAGGGACGGACATCCCCATCACTATACACCCATGTTTATTATGTGTTAAAATTGGCATATTGAAAGGTACTCTCTATGGTCTATGACAAGAAAATTCATACAAGTACATGTATTTAGAAAACAAGTGGGAGGGGGGTGTATTGCTAAACATGGCTTTTTGAATATCAAGTATTGACTTTAATTTCATATTTACCAGATAAACTATTATAACTGCCGTCCTGTTCCTCTCTTCTGCCAGCCACCGTCGCATGAAACCTCCGCACCTTCGCTGCAACTTAGATCTGGAGCGTCTCCGCTGATGAAGAATTTTTTTTTTGGATTAACTTTTGGAAATGCATGACGTGATTATCATAGAGAATAAATTTTAGAACTTTAACCCCTTTTTACATAATTATATATTTAATATTATAAAAGAATTTCCCCCAGTAGTATTTAATGATATTTTGATTTCAGACATTTTTTCGGGAGGGGGGGGTATGTTAAAGTATTTTGAATGTGTTAAGTAAATATACCTATTAGAGCAAATGATTTCAGCCTGAATTGCAGCATTACAAGAATTCTCTGCG
>NW_026927355.1:0-30369 GCF_032062105.1 Saccostrea cuccullata | reverse complement strand
GTGCAAATTAAGTGACTGCATTATCTTTTAAAACTTTAAAATTACATTAAATATAATAAAATGCCTGTTTTGTGACATATTTACTTATAAGTTCTCTTATTAGCCTAATTACCAGAGACATCTTTCATTTTTCTTTTATCAATTTCACTGTGGCCTTGTGAGAGGATGTTCACCTTGTGATCAAGAAGTCACACTCTGATTGTCATTTTCCGCGCTGCGTGAAAGCTATGACGTAAACATGGGGCTCACGGCGGGTTTGACCAGTCAGCTGCGGGAGTTTTCTCCTCCTAGACACCCGATCCAACCTAGGCGGGCGAACAATACTATCGTTCGCAGTTCTTCCCATTGGTTCGTGTCTATGCCCTCTTCATAGAGTTTTTTTTTTGTTTAGATATTTTTATAGATCGATGTTCGTCATTTTCAGTTCTCAAGTTTAATGTTGATGCGATGCCCTCTAAGCAAATGCAACCTTTCCTAAGGTGCTGACTGAAAATTTTAATTTAGATTATTATACTTTTATTTTCATACTGAATTTTGTAGGGATTTTTTCGTTTTTCCCTACCATAACAACGCAGCACAGTAAATGCTACAAAAAGATGAGTGACATTTTTTAAACAGAAAAAATTAACTCCAGGATCCAAGTAAGTTTCTATATATATTACTTTGATCGAATGATCAGAGCTATTCATGAAGGAGCTATTACTCTAAATTAGAAGAAGAAAAATATTTTTTTATCACAGCAATGATCAAATGTTTGAAATCAACTGGAAACGCTTATATACGTCTGAAAATTTCGTATTGAATTTCGTAAATAAATGAAGCGACGTCTGTGACATGAAGATTTGCAGTGTATTACATTTTTAAACATAATACTATGCTCACACCAAAACTTTAATTGTATAATTATACTAGTACCGGTGTATCAAAACCATGTGTCTATTTTAGAGTTAAATTAATTTATAAAATCATAGTTTAAATATAACAAGGGTAAATTTGTATGCGACATAAAAAAGCTTAATTCGGCATGTTAAAAAATAGTTTTGTAGATTGACTATAGGGAACCAATTTTCGGGGCTTTTGTTGGACATACAACAAAACTAGTTCACCACTACCATATCTATGACTGCATTTTTGTTGATTGAATCTTCTCTGATATATATTATATCTACAAAATAACGTGGCCTCAAATACTCTAAGTAGATTTTTAAAATAAAATTTATGAAAATAGCGTCCAAGAAATAAAGTGATATCTCTGCAATAAGGAGATATATAATTTTACAAATAATTCTAGTAGAAAATATCAGAACTAAATTTCTTTAAAGTCTCAAAAGTGTATATAGCATCGCTACAAATTATTAAAACATCATGATAAGTTTGAAGAAGTAAATGTTCTGGCGACAATACAACAGCTGTATACTTACAAGCATAAAAAATACTCTGTTTCTTTGCGTATATACAAACAATCTCGGTAGCAAGACTTACTCATTGAGAAGCTAACACCTTGTTCAAATTTTAAAGAGTAAAATATCTATAAAATTTTGATTGCCATTAATATATTTAAGTTATAATCTAGACGTTTTTTTCACAGTCAGAAGAAATGTGTCACATTTAGTTAGTCATTCTTAACCTTTGACAGCCGGAAAGGTAAACATTATGTAATGATTGAGAGAGAAGCACCACTCTAAGATAAAAATATATAAGTAAAGTTCTTTAACGTGACTAAGATTTAACAATTTCTGACACAATATAAAGACCGGGAAACGATGTGGCTCATCCATCACCCTTTTTCCAGGATTAGGCAAATATTTTAAAACATACATTTAAACCAAAACATACGATAATTTCGAGACCTTACAATTTCAAGACCTTATATTCAACGCTCATAAGTTACCGTCTACTTCCCGGGTCCTTAATTGGTTCCCTTTACTTTTTTCTACAATTAAGAACTTCCTTGTTCTTTCTTTATCATATGCTTTACCATCGGAGATGTGCACAAGTCGATACCCAATCCAAATGAACAAGGCTTTGCTTTGCTTGAAGACTTTTTTTCTCGGTAAGTTCATATCCAGTATTTTTGATTTCTTTAATTCTTACTGCATTTATTTAAATATTAAAATGCTTTCTATGGTTGTAAGTACGGGAATTAATGTCGCAGCTATTGTAGAAAAATACATAATCCGCATATTGTTTATGCTTGCATCTGTATTAAAAATCATTCAAAGTAAAATTAAATTCATTTATTATTGTTTTTAAGATGAATATGTCATTGTAAGTAGAATTTATGGAACGGCCATTGTTCAAGAAAACTACACACGTGGCTTGCAAAGTGTTCTTCATGCACTGATTAACGGCAATGGGTTTTGTTAAGAAATAAAGGAGATATTCAGTGGATTTAAATATATTAATCTTAGACTCTTATACTCTTAGACTCCTATTAAACTCAATTCTATAAGATAACTAATTACACTTACTCTTTAGATATTCCATTACATTTAGCTGGTCATTGTTACTCTTGATTTCTCTTTACCACATCATATTGATAAATTTTTTTGAAGGGAGATTTTTTTACTGCGCAAGCCATTCTAAAATTAATTACCATTTACACACCTTTCCTGTACCTTTAAATACTTAAATCCCACTCGAGAATTTTTTCACTCATATGGAGACGCCACCTCTTGCCGGTGGAGTACTGCAAATTTTGTCCTAAAATCGGTACCAAGGGCCATTGAGCAAGGAGGGACCTCAGTTTATACGGTCTCATTTCAAAGACCGGTCTCCACGTTCCACTGTTGGATTCGAACCCGTGACGTAAGATTCAACTCCTTACCCCGAGACAATAGAGCAGACCTCTAACCATTGCGCCACATGGGCGACAATACTTAAAAGAAAAATAGAGTTTGAACAAAATTGAAGTATATATAAATAAAAGGCCTGATCAAAAAAAAAATTGAACTAATTGAATCGTGGGAGAAATGTGACTGAATATTTACTGAAAGGTCACTAATTGGCAGAACTTTTTTCTAGTACTTTCCTTTAACAATCAGTAATCTGATAGTTATGTTTTCATCCCGTGAATAAATTTCATGGAATGCGATTCGATTTTTTGAGGTTTCGGTGTTTATTTTTAAACACAAAGAAAGTCCTTTTATATACGTTTAAAGGTTCCTGTTCTGCCTATACATGTATGTGGTTTCCTCTGTATGAAATTTTGATATGTTGAGAGTCTAAGGTAAGTGAAATCTCACAGAATAACAAATTATTTCTTCTTTTTTTCTCTGACTCTTACCCCTCGATCTTTCTAACACATGTTGCTTAACTAATTTTGGACATCTGATGATACTCTCTTTCTCAAGTTAAGATAAACTTTCGGAGCCACCCCTTGCTCTAGCTAGTAGGACTTCGCCAACCATTTTTCTCTGCAAAATAGCTAGTAATAAACGATATTTATAGAACGTATTTATGGAGTTATGCATGCCGTGATTCATTTGATTATGAGTTGGGGTTATATAGATACAAAAATGGTTCGCGAACAATTTGAACAACCCTTGTATTCTAAAACTTTTCATCCAGTATTCTGTCTAATATAATATTTTTATTTTTGAATACAACTGCATGAAAAAAAAATTGCAAACAGAACAACGTCATCTCCCTATTTTGAAATATTTGCAACGATAAAAAAGACAGTGGTTTTGTAGGTAGTCTGATATCGTTGTACATGTCTGTATATTTGGGTCTTGTGTTTTGTGTTTTCTTCCTTTCACAATTTACGAATTTCGAACAACAATATTTTTATCGTACATGCTCATATGAGACAATTGTGTTTAATCAGAATGCGGAATTTTCAGAAATTGAAACAATAGGAAATCCTCCCTGATACAAATGGGTAGAAGGTCCTCGAAAAATCTCACTTTTTGTTTATTGCTTTGATTATTTTTTGCAGTTTGAAAAACCATTTTTGTCCACTGCAAGATGAAGGGACTCTTGATAATTATACTGATCACTTATCTGGTTTTTGTATCATGTTCCGGTAAGTGCATTTTATTCGACTCACTTTACAAGAATTTATGCAATATTTGACTTTTTGGTTGATGGTCGTATCTGAATCTAAAGAAAACGACGTTATAAATATATTCTCTTAAACATTTCGTAGTGCTTGAGAATGTTATGTAAAAATTAAATTAATGTCTCGACACAGTATATGAAGAGAACAAGTACAGCCAAAGTCCTGCAAAAGATGGCAATAGCAAAAGTAATGAAGAAAGTGGGGAAGAAAACGAAAAAGACAACGGCTGCAATGGAAATCATAACGGTAGCAAGTAACAACCATCACCATAACAACGGTCACAATCATGGCATACACAAAGTTGGAAAACATTAACTTCAAAGGACAAGAGCAAGAACAATGTCAACAAGTGAACTTACAATAAACAGTAAAACAAGTATTTGTTAGCTTGAACTGTATTTTCTCATAAACAGTTTTTTTTTCCATCTTCCTTCAAATCTTTTACTTTTTAAAAGGTTTATTGTTGTCATAATATTCAATTTATTTTTAAAGTCTTACTTCAAAATTGTTTTGTCTCGATGAAAGACAAATCCATAATAAACCGAATCTTTTGTCCTAAGATTTGATAACGACTGTGAAATGAGAATGCAATATGAGATAAGTACATTTTTCTTTACAAAAATTTATATTTTCATGCCTTTGGCGTAATTTTTCATGATCATGAGCTTATTCAATAATGCTTCATTTATTTCTCATCACCAGTATAGGTGGCAATTGTCGTGATTAAATCAAAGTGAATCATGAATAAATGACAAATGACCATTACTAGTGAAAAATCATTATCTTGTGATATTTTTATAGCAAAATATATTGGCTTAATAATTTTTTTTTATGAAAGTTAAATAATTATTTGATCATATTCCTTATCATATGACAATAATGAAGTTCAACATCTCCCATGACCAAGAAAAGGCATTTTTTTCCAATCGACTGAATTTTTTTGTCCTTTTTATTTTTCAAATTCTGTTTGAAATGTGCTTTTCAGTTAAAAAAAAATGAGTTCGTGAAAAAATGATGTTCCCGCATGGCAGCCTATGCGAATTAAACTCGAAGGTCAAAAGGTAAAGAAAAATTGTTGGTATAAAGAGGGGTCTTTCACAAGAAAAACACCTATAAATATGAAAGCCCTAGTACTTCCTGTCCCTAGTACTGTTTATTCAAAAGTTATCGCTAAGGTTAAAGTTAGGTTTTTTTTTGTTTTTTTTTTTTGGTAAAAGTGGGCCAAACTCTTGGGTCAAGGTCCAGATGTCAAATGTCATAGTAACTAGAGAAAAGTCTTGTCACAAGTAATAACACCCGTGAAATATGAAAGCCATTGCCTCATCCAGTCAAAAGTTATGGGCAAGGTCTAAGTCTTTGTGAAGAAAAATACAGACAGATGAACAGTGCAAAAACTATATATCTCCAAATCTTTGATTAAAAAACCTCTTTTTTTTTTTTTTTTTTTTTTTTTTTGTCTTGTAAGCTGAAAGTACAAATGCCCCAATTTCACAGAAGATGAGGACGAAATCACAAATGGCAAATATATTCAAAAATTTACTTGATAAAAACCTTGTAAGCTCTTTCATTAGTTTTTATAGATCTATACGAATATTATTGTAATGAAGCTTTTTAAACTTGAAAGGAACTATAAAAAATTTTTCATCTTGTAAAAAAAAAACTGCATTTTTGTCCATGACACAGTGAAAAAAAAAATCAAATTAGGAAGATTGAATTATTCAAAACTGATATATTTTTTAATTCATGATTTTGTGTCCACATAATTGAAGATTCGGGGTACATAGTTTTTGCCCTGTCCGTCCGCGGCATTCTGTCTGTTCGTCTGTTTGTCCGCAAAACTTTAACATTCATCACAACTTTTGCGACGGTGGGGCTACATGTAAATCTTGTATATTTCACAGGCGTATATTCCTTGTGAAAGAACTTTCTTTGAAAACCACAAAATCTGAACTCTTGACATCGACCTACTTTTACAAAAAATTATCAAATTTTCACCTTGGTCATAACTTTTGAACAGTTGGTGCTAAGACTTTCATGATACATATGCTTATTTATTGTGACGATCTCTTTCAATAGGTATTGACAGATGCGTCTTTTTCCTTATAAGACACACAAGTCCTGTATGAGTGTAGGAGGACTACTCAAAAGTGTAACTGCCTACAACCCAAATGAAAAGGATTCAAATATAAGTTCAAGTCTTTATTCAGTGGCGTCTCTGCATGGAATGACAATATTTAAAATCAAATGAACAATAATCAATTAAATTTACTTTAACAATGCACAATCATTCACTCATTAAAACACTTTTGTAAAACTTCAACAGTATGTAAACAATGACAGAGATAATTCGAGTTATACGTACTTTGTCGCTGTGAACAAATAATCAATTTAAAAAACAAAGTTATAAATGAATAACTCATTCGTGCGACCTGTTACCTTACACAGAAATATTAATAATCGTGATCGCTTGTTATTTACTTACAAGAAATGGAAAACAACATGCCGAAATGTATTTTGACAATTACTAAAAATAAATTAAACTTCTTTGACTAAAGAGTTCCAAAAATAAACAAGGGCGCTAAATTCAAACATGATGTAAAATATTTGACAAGTTTCCGGAGATTTTTAAGTTAATCAAGATACAGCATTTAAACGACAGTAAAATATAAAAAGGTAAACAGGCGCGTATAAAAATCACAAAGGTTAGCCATTTCCTTAGCAAAAAAAAATAACAACTTTGAACTAAATAATAAGACATTAAAATAATTATTTCACTTATCAATAATCTTATCCAAATTAAAAGTATTTAATATTAATCAATCTTAGCTCAAATTTAGAAAACGACTTTTATAAAAATAAAAGAAATTAAAGAAAGAAATCTAATAAAATGTGCTACATACCTACAACCCAAATGAAAAGGATTCAAATATAAGTTCAAGTCTTTATTCAGTGGCGTCTCTGCATGGAATGACCGAGAGTCGGGCCACTTTCCATACGGAGACCAACACCGCGGGTTGTAGATATTAGCCAATCAGAATTTAGAATTAAAAACTGAATTGTCCAAAAAGTGTGAAAATTAACCATATAAGTAAAAACTTCCAAAAAGGTAGGTAATGCGCAAAAGTGAATGCGCACTCGGTTTCTTCGTCCTTAGCCGAGAACCAATTAAACAAAAAGATAGCCAAGAGGGTAAATTGCTAAATACTTAATGTAAACAATTTAGACTGACCGCTAAAGCTCAAAAAGTACCGAAATAACACCTATGCTAAAAAGTCAATTTCCCTTCTTTTATGTGAGATTAAATTATTTACCTGTTGACCAGAGTCAATTAGCAAAAAGGTTTTTGACAATAAAAGACTGGACACTGCAATAAAGCAAAACTTCGTACATCTGTTGACATGTAAAAACATTTAACAATTTCTTTTGTACTTGATTAAGCTGACAAGTTTGTCTTCAAAATTCTTGGCATTTTTATTCATTTTATTTCGTTCTAAAATACATCTATCTTTTGTAAATTTTATGAAATAAAATAAAATTTCAAATCATTAATATAAAAATTCATTTTTAACAATATACAACATGACCTGTCTTTCTGACATACTATTTTTATTGATAAATAGAAAGTATGTCAGAAAGACAGTATAAATATTTCAGAGATTTCGGGCTTGACCTTTGAGTTTGGCCCACTGGTCCACTCTTTAAAAACCTTAATTTGTCCATAACGTTTAGAACACATTTAGAACATATGATTTTCAATTTTCGCTCGTGTATTTCTTGTCGTCGACAGGACATTTCTTTTGATTCCAACAATTTTGACATGCATGTATACATGCATGGACCTTTGGAGATTGACACGCCTTTGAGAAAATTCAACCCTCGCCATAATCTGTCATATATATGGGGGCATCAGTGTTTCACAGTATATCATATATTGAACAAAATAAAATATGATATTTTGAAAACAATATTGTTGTTATGCATATTAGCAAAACGTACACCATTTTTTGTGTATACATTTAAACAGTTACATGTACTTAGAAATTATTTTTATATACTTATGTGGAATTTCTAAATTGAAGCACATTCTGAGAAAAAAACGACGTTGCTATGACATTTTTAAACATACCTTAGTTAAAAAAAATACCTTAAATTATTTTTTAATGTTGATCTGTGAAGAGGTCTTACACGTTTTCTCTTATAATTCGGAAGCTTTGGACAAATCAAACCAATTAAGCTTAAGTGTTTATTTGTAGAATAGTGACGTTTTTAAATTTTTTGGTCATTTGATTCTCGAATACCAAATTAAGACTCATCTGCTTGATAAGTTTTAAACAAGGTTAAAATTTTAAAAACATAAAATTATGTTTAAATCGTCAGTAAAATCAACTCCCATCAGAACTTTCAGTACTTTAATTATGCATGCATGCAAATACAAGTTGTCTTCCTTACGCTACCAAGTGAATGTGGAGGAAGCGAAGCGGGAACGACCACTTTCGCTTTGAATGGGGATTTCCGTCGTAGTCCAAGTCCGTGCCCAGGTATCTGGAGGCCGGTTTTAAACAGTTTCAAAATGTATGTACATGTATTTGGGGGGCAAGAAAAGTTTAATTTATCACTATATAAGTTGTATTTGTTAATTTTAAAGGCAGAAAATGTTTATAAATTTGTGCTTTTGAGAGCAAAGAACATCTTGACCTAATTTAAGCGAGGATTATTGTTTCGGGACGCCTATTTTAGTGCTATTCATGCTCTTAAGAAGTGACGCTACAGTTCAAAAAATACCCATTGCTGTGATTTTAAGCCTTGATTTTTTTTTAAGATATAGCCTCATAACCGCAACGGTAGAGAAACGCGCGTTTGCACACACCGCTGCAGTTATGAGACTATCTTTCAAAAAATGATGATTCATTGCTTATATTTACATTTTACTATCTACCCTGACCATGTTGACTATAAATGTTTATGATAATTTAAAAACCATGTATTATCCGCCTTTGTGTAAGCTAAAGTTATATTTAAATACAAAATAAGCCGGAGAAAAGAAGACTGAGGAATCGATTTAATTGACAAAGTAAGTAGAAATGTAGTTATTTTTCCATGGATTACTGTTTTTGATATAATTTACAATAAATTTTTGTTACCTTGAGCTCTTAATAAAAAGAAAAATCAACATAGCTTGTAGTTTCATCATCACACATGTTTCAACTTATTTCATTTAAAATTATAATGAAGTTTCTTAATGCTAGTATCATAGTAAATACTGTAATTTTTCATTTACTACTGTTAACATTAATATCAAGTTCAGATTCAGTTTATCCACCTTTGCTTGTAATAGGGTATACATTAATTACATTTATAAATATCAAATACTTAAGTCAGAGGTACATAGACCAAATATGCAACTTACTAAGCATTGGTATAAAGAGACATTACAAATTTTCTGTAATTTAACCGCGGGTTTATTAAATTTCCAACGCAATATTTTTTTGTTTATATAATACCATGAAATATTCGCAATTTATTTTGCGGGCCTGAAGGTATGAATTCATTCTACAATATAAGTGTTCCGCTTTGTTTAACCATTCAAATTATATGGGCTTAAAAGTCTTCTAATTGTTACAATCAGTCTCTAGTATGCGTTAATGCGAGATTTCCTTCCTGTTTAATACTCTGTATGCATTTCACACATGTGCATTTGGATGTAAAACAAATAGGAGCGACGATCCACTTTAATTAAGTGTGTGATACGGGATTAGAAACTACATAATGTACACAGTAAGATTTGAATCTAATGGTGTGTGCGATTTCTTTAGGAACAAGATGTGTTTGTAAAACACGGATACCCCCGTACGGCAGCTTATGTCGAGGGTTGAATTTTCTCAAAAACATGTCAAGCTTCTAAGGTCAAAGTCTAAAGGTCAAAATTGTTGGTCCCAAGGCACAATATAAATTATATATGTATTCACCAAAAAAAGTTTTTGTATAATTTGAAATTTACATTGCTAACAATTGTGTTGTTTTGTTTACCAATGTTATTTTCTTTTTACTGAGTGACAGTGCTTTCTCAAGCTATGCAACAGTGAAATTCTTACCATGACTTCACTAACCTTTTTTTGAAAGTGACAGTGTTTGATATCCTTTATAATAGCAGATTATCAAATATCTTCTTGTCTGATTTAAAGCAAATATGGCCTGTGCAATGTAAACACACACATGCAAGACTCGTTTTAAAAATATATCGTGTATAAAAGTAATAAAAATATTTTGAGAATTTTTAGCTCACCTGAGCCGAAGGCTCAAGTGAGCTTTTCTGATCACATTTTGTCCAGCGTCTGTCTGTCTAGCTGTCCATCTGTCTGTACACTTTTCACATTTACGACTTCTTCTCAAGAACCGCTTGGCCAATTTCAACCAAACTTGCCACAAAGTATCCAAAGGTAAAGGGGATTCAAATTTGTTCAAATGAAGGGCCACGCCCTCATTCAAGGGGAGATAATTGTGAATTTGTGAAAATTTGGTGGTATGTTTTAAAAATCTTCTTCTCAAGAACCACTGTGCCAGGAAAGATGAAACTTATGGGGAAACATCCTTGATGAAGGTAGTGTAAATTCAAGTTTGTTCAAATCATGAGCCCTGGGGGTAGGGCAGTGCCAAAATGGCTGATCAAATTTTTAAATAGAAATATGTAGGAAAATAATTTAAAAATCTTCTTCTCAAGAATAGCAGAGCCATAATTGATCATATTTATATGGAAGCATCCTCAGGTAGTGTAGATTCAAGTTTGTTCAAATCATGACCCCTAGGGGTAGGGCGGGGCCAAAATGGCCAATCAAAGTTTTACATAGAAATATGTAGGAAAATTCTTTAAAAATCTTCTTCTCAAGAATTACGAAGCTATAATTGATCATATTTATACAGAAGCATCCTCAGGTAGTGTAGATTCAAGTTTGTTCAAATCATGACCCCCGAGGGTAGGGCGGGGCCACAATGGCCAATCAAATTTTTTTCATAGAAATATACAGGAAAATAATTTAAAAATCTTCTTCTCAAGAATAGCAAAGCCATAATTGATCATATTTATATGGAAGCATCCTCAGGTAGTGTAGATTCAAGTTTGTTCAAATCATGACCCCCGGGGGTAAGGCGGGGCCACAACAATGGCCGATCAAAGTTTTACATAGAAATGTATATGAAAATTCCATAAAAGTTTTTTTTCTCAAGAATTACAAAGCTATAATTGATCATATCTATATGGAAGCATCCTCAGGTAGTGTAGATTCAAGTTTGTTCAAATCATGACCCCCGGAGGTAGGGCGGGGCCACAATGGCCGATCAAAGTTTTACATAGACATACATAAGAAAATTCTTTAAAAATCATCTTCTCAAGAACAGCAAAGCCATGATTAGTCATGTGACTACTTTTTGATTTAAACTATTCAATAATATACACATTTCGACTTTTCTAGCCACAATGCTCAGGTGAGCGATGTTGCCCATGGGCCTCTTGTCTGTTATGTAATTGCGTCCACGGAGATTTCCAGAGTCCCAGCATAAAGTGGTATTCTTAGCTGGTGCTCCGTGAGCTTCTACGACGTCATACTTTTTCCGAAGTTGATTTCTTTTCAAGGAACAAGAATATTAATTCATAATTTAGAATCTGAAACGATGTTAGTAACAATTTTTAGAATTAGAATATATGACTTTTGCCGCAATTTTACATAGGATTTTTACGTGTTGAATGCTGAAAAGGTATGCAGGGTGGCCGTGACGTCATATTTCATGGTTATCCCTGCTGATGAACTAGGGGTGGCTAAAAACCCGATAAACACCTGAAAATGTCATTAACGATATTTAGCTTTGATAAACCGATTTAACTTAAATGAGTTAAATTCTGTTATTAAAGACAAAACTTGCTTACTAGGGTGCCATATGAAATTAACTTAAAAAGGAAAAATATACACATATTTCAACTTTTTGTAATGGTTTATAGGTGGTTTTGGCCACTACTGCACTCATAACTGCTAGTACAAAAAAAAAACGGAAACAGTTCCAAGGTGAACCCTAGCAACAGATAATCACCAGAAAATTAGAATAATGATCATGTTCTTTGACGCTTTTGAATCAAAATTAATTGAAGCGTCCACGTGAGCGCTGCTGGTAAGCTGAATATCCGCCACTAGACTATGCAGCTTATGAACTACTTAACCAAAATGACTCATTTATTTGCTACCTATAGGGCCTGATAAACAAAAAAATGCTGTGAACACTTGATCACTCAGTGCCCAGCACAAATGGAAGCTAATAACAGTGTTGCTTTATTAGAGCATCACAACAAAGATAGTGTCACATCAACAATCAGTAAACACCAAACCACTAAATTGATCCCCTAAAAAATTTGCATCTCGTCATAAATCAGTGAACGTCATAACAAAATATTGAAAAGGAGCTAACATCTCCCATGAATTGTTCAAAACATGACCCCAGGGGTTGGATGGGGCCACAAAAGGCAATCAAAATTTTACATAGAAATATTTAGGGGAAAAACTTAAAAAGATTTCTTCGCAGGAACAACTGGGCCAGAAAATCTTAAACTTATGTGGAAGCATCCTTGGGTAGTGTAGATAGATTTTTAATTGTTCAAATCATGACCCCTGGAGGAAGGGCGGGGCCACAATAGGGAACCCAAGTTTTACATTGAAATATATAGGACTTTTTAAAAAAATCTCAAGAACCACGGGGCCAGAGACATTGAAACTTACATGAAAGCATCCTGGGGTGGTGTAAATTTTGAATTGTTCAAATCATGACCCCCTGGTGTAGGACGGGGCAACAATTTGGAATCAACGTGATCAAAGTTTTACATCGAACAATACATGATATATAGAAAAAAAAATCTTGAAAGATCTCAATAACTACCGAGCCAGAAAAGCTGAAAATTATGTGAAAACATACTGGGATAGTGTAGATTTTAAATTGTCTGAATTATGACCAGAAGGATACTTAGGATAGGATGGGGTCACAATATGTATTACAAAGGGGGTTTGGTAAAGAACGGCATGGCAAAAGCTAGGTGAGCGATGTCGCTCATGCTTATTGTTAGTCCTTTACACACTCAATTGACGAGAGATATATCCCAATCATGACAAGGAGCACACGGTGGGTGTTACTGGTCGACAGGGGATGCTTACTCCTCCATGGCACCTCATCCGACCACTGATGTTTTGTAGGTCCGTGTTTGCTCTGCTTCTGTTTTGTATTGTTTTATAGACTTTTGATCTTGAATACCATTTGTTATCCCATATGTTTCATTTGAAATTCTGGTTTAATTTAGTTTGCAGATTTTTGTCTGTATAGCCATGATAGAGAGATGATGACATGTACTGACGATGTGTTGCCTGTAAGTTGCTTTCCTTTAAATTTCAAATTTGTATCTGTGATTTAATCAATTAAAAATGTAAAGATTCTTTCATCATAAATTAACCTTAATTGTAGCAGTCGTAAATAACGCAAGTTTCACCAATTTAATTTTTCGATTTTATAGCTGCCAAACTATCCATTCAATGTGTACGAAGTTGAAGACTGCCCACCAAACAAAGACCAGTGGGAAATAGCCTCAGAAAGGCTTCATTGCAGTACAGACAACACCAACAAATACCGATACCACTGTTTACCAAACAGCAACCATACTAAACTTGTGGAATTTTGTTTAAATTCGACTAGATATGGCACCCCTCCAATAGGTACCTATGCATTAAGTTTACCGTTGAAAACAAATATATTAACTTTCAAAATGGGTTATCATGCATATATAGAATCTGAGATGTGTAGTCTTTTTATTTTGATTAGAAAATATTTTGTCTATGAAAAAGACGTACATGCTAATTTAAAACACAAAGAAACATCTGGGGGTTTTTAAAATTGAAAATTAAGCATTTATGAAATTCTTATTTTTTCAGATGGTGAATTTGATTGCTATGTACTGTCAGGAACAGGAGATCTGAATCGATATACTTGCATGAATGCATCTAATGGTTGTCCAGATAGTTTCTACTTTAGTGACGAAATTTACAAGTGTTAGTATACCTTTAAAAATTCAGTATACCTTTAAAAATTCACAGGTGTTAGTATGCATCTCTTTAAAATTAACAAGTGTTAGCAATTATACCTTTAAAACGTACAAGTGTTGGTATACATTAAAAACTTAACTCTTTTAAGATTTACAGATGTTAATATTCAAACCTTTAAGAATTACAAGTTTACATGTAGTATTCATACGTTTAAAATTTACAAGTGTTCAAATTTACAGGTGTTAGTATTCATGCCTTTCAATAATTGAAATTGAGCAGTCAAAATTTGTCATGGAAAAAAAATGAAATTAAATAATATTGTTTAACGGTTTTACTCATATCTTAAAAATGGTTTTAAGAAAACTGATTTTAATATGATAAATTCTTTACTAGATCCTGATTGTTTTCTGATAAACAAAACTTCGGATGGCGCCATCAGTACATGTACAGATAGCTCCGATAGGTAGGTTTTAATGTCATCAGTATCATATACGTTTTAAAATTGACTTGAAATTTAGAATTGTCTTCTAACGTCTCCAGATAAAAAACAAATTATTAGCATTCATAATTGATGGTTCATGTCATTTAAACTCATAGAATGAGATCTGACAAAATACTTTTATACATAGTATTCAAGTTTGATTAAGAGCATCCTCATAAAATATACCCGAAACTTTGCAAGCGAGTATTCTAAAAGACTATTATGCAAAATAGCAATTTTAGTAACATCACAACATGAATAAATATTCCCATTAATAGCTCTGCCAGCTGAAGTATCCATCTGCTTGCCTGTCATCATTTTTGGGTGTTGTTTTATGCATTTCCTGTAAACTTTTCATTTTTTACTCTCCTCAATGAAGTTGGGGGAGCTTGTGTGATACCCTCGGTGTGGTACGTTTGAAGTTTTTTGGAGCAGCTTTTTAACTACTATGTCCTATATTGATCTGACATGAATGGAAGATGCTTCTTGTGTGTTTCATTGTACCAGATTCAAATGCTGCAGTCTCATTTTCAAGTAACTTTGAACCCTATAATGACCAAACTTGCATGGATGATACATCTAAGAATGCATACAACCAGGCTTGCTCCGTATGCTGGATCTGACCTACTTTTTCTGGATGAGTGAACAGGTAAATGTTCATGGTGTGGGTCTCATTTCCAAGTATCTATGAGCACTATAATGACCAAACGTGCATGGATGATACATCTAGGAATGTATACTACCAGGCTTGCTTTGGATATTTCATCTTACATACCGGTACATTTTCTGGATGAGTGAACAGGTTAACGTTTTTGGGACAGGTTCATTCTAAAGCAAGTATATGCCCTACGTTTGAGTAAACTTGCATGGATGATACATCTAATGATGCAAACTAATTTATTTGCTTCGGATACTGGATCCGACATGTTCAAGATAATGGACCAAGTAAACGTTATGTATGCAGGCCTATCACCAAGAAACTATAAAGCCTATATTAGCCAAACTTGCGTAGATGATGCATCATGGGATGTAAATCTCAAACGTGCCTTAGATGCTGGATTAGAATTACATTTGCTTGATAGGTGACTGCTTTTAAGATTTTGGATAGTCTATTTCTAAGTAAATACAAGCCCTATCAGATCAAAATTGCATAAATGTTGCAATTTGGGATGTAAACTTCAAGAATGTTAGTTAATTGTAGGACTTTGCTTTGCTTAGAGACAACATTTCTTGAGGTGAGCTCTGTAATCTCTGATTACCTATGTTTATTCATCTTCAAGGGGAGATTAATAAAATTTGGTATCTTTAAAAGAACATAATTTTTTTCATTTTTATAACTACAAAGCTATATAATAATGATTTATGAAACGTCCCAATATTGTGTGGTTTTAAGGAAAACATAATAATAAATCAGGGTTTATATTGTATTAATTTTTTTTATTGGAATACACATGAATAAAGGGGATTAGAAAAAAAATCTTTGAAATAATACAGCTTTAGTTATTCATGTCAGCATTGGGCCCATAGACCTATTATATATTTTTTGTCAAGAATAAATGCAAAGAATTGTTATGTTGATATTTTTTTCCAGTCAGGAGACGTTTCAGATTGCTGTAACGTGTGTAACAGCTGTCATATTTGTCATAGTCCTACTGATATCAGTAATCTGTTTCTTGGGAAGGAGGCGGAAAAAGGGAAAACAAGGGCGTGGAAAACAAGAAAAAATTGAGATTGGTATGTTTATCAACTTTAATTTACTTTAAATACATTTGATTCTATATTCTCTTTCTAGCTTTAGATATATCTATTCAGTACCATTAAAAAGATGTTCTTAATGTTTTAATATGTTTACGCTTATAGTAAGCTTATGATAAGCACAGGTAGGCGTTGTGTTTCAAAATATTAAGGCTTTCAATGTAAAGATAGTGATTAAAAGTATTTAAGCTTTCAATGTATTGCTATGCTTAATAAAATATGGAGGTAATGAATGGAATTCAAACTCATACGTTCAAGGAAACAATACAGAAAACGAAAACATAGCAATCACGAACCTCTAAAAGATCAAGTGTGGAATCAGGTGAAGCATTCCTTCTCAATAAGTCAGACATACCGTGTCCTCTGTTCATCCTAGTCATGAATGGGCAAAAGCAATAACATCCATAGCAAACTCAGCATGTTAATAACGGACGTACTAAAACGTCACCTATAAGCTTTCAACTTAATTATAGATCGTATTTGCTGAAAAGGTCATTTTGATATCAATCATTGTAATTTTGTTTCGTCAATTTGTTTGTCAATAACTTAATCTCATTTCTAACATCGTTTGAATGAATGCGTATCGAATGAACTGGAATATATTATCCCCATATGAAGGTGATAAGGCCGGTATGTTGCTATGTGAAAAAGTTTAACAATAGCTTGATTGATAAACTGTTCGAGATTTTTGCAATAATATAGAGACGCCATTAAAAATTGAAGAACTTCAAATCTAGACCTTTACTCAGCACTCAGGCCATTGAACAGTTGGTTCTTTATCGTACCAATGCTTACCGTGACGTGGGGCCTCGGTTTTAAGGTCTTGTCAGAAAAACCCATCGTTTTCACTCTAAAGTGCCAAGTGCATATCAAAGGAACAGAAGCTATCATTTTTGATCGTCTTCGGTCGGTCGTGACCCGCAGCTGTGACTCAAACACACGAAATTTCGATCATAGAGTTTTGTTTTTATATTATCATTGAATTTTTTCTTGTAAAACATCAAACTTTGAAGTAGACGTGTAAGACTCTTTGGCATCTTTTACTTCAAGCTTACTGGTACATATCAAAGCGACATGGAAGGATTTTTATTAGTGATACCCCGTCGGTATGATTTAATGTTGTGTTGAAGAGTTTTCTTCTTCCCATATATGTTTCTGAATAAATTCAGCTTCATAAAATATACGGAGATAAGGAACTGTATTTTAGCATTCAAACAATACAGATCAGAAGCAGAGGAAAACACGGACTTCTAAAACATAAGAAATGGGATCAGGTGCCATGGAGGTGTGAACATTTTTTGACAACCGGGCACAACCACCATGTGCTCTTTGTCATGATCGAGAAATAATGAAGAAATCAGTGTGTAAATAATGGTCTAACTTTGTTTCATCTACTATAAATACAAAATAGGTCTTTCAAGAAAGGAACGCAACTCGGGTATCAATGGGAACTCCCACAGGTTGTTTGAAAACATGTTTTTCAAACAATTACAAGATATTGTTAATCGAAACATTCCAGCATCTTATATCAACTTCAGAGTACTTATGCGTATGATTTGAATGTTTTTAACAAAATTATTTTGCAAATGACCATTGTTTTTCTGCATTTCAAAGATGAAGATGAAGAAACACGGGAGAAGTTGATGCAGGGTAGGTAGAAAACTCGTACTATCTAAATATTTATATAACCGCTTGTCATGCGTAATTGTAATTTAAATGTTTTCACGAGGTTTAAATCCTCCAAAATGTTTTTTGAATAAGAGATAAAAATAATTTTCCTATTATCAAGCTGCAGATCTGTAGCTCTCCGAAAAAAATTATTGATAGACCGGAGAGCTACAGAGCCACCCATTGAAAAAACTGTATATTTATTGCGCACAAAAAATGCGCTCGGTTCTCGATTTATTTCTCCATGTTTTTAAAGCTGTAATCTGAAAATACTACTAACCTATTCTTTGACTCTTTCCACAACAAAACATTCCTCATAATTGTTGTTAATAGTCCTCCTGGCCCTGATATTGCAATCATCGGACATTTCGCTTATTTATACTGCCATTTTGGTTTCAAAGATAATTCGGTCCAATATGCTTCGTTCAGATGTCAACTACGAGAGAACTTGATACAGGAGCAGAGTTTCCGAAAACCAAATATTTCTATCAGTCATTCGGACTGATAACTTAATGCGTTCTACCGGTCCGAAGCATATTCTATCAGTCCGAATAAGTTTTAGAATATACAGTGTATATTTCTTAATTATGATCAGATGTAATTTAAAAAAAAAATGGTATTGAATATGTAAAAATTTCCATGGCTCACCAACACTGATTGTGATACCAGGGTTATGTAACTTATAAATAATTCAAGCATGGCAACAGCCCACACAGGTTTGTGGCAGCTTATCAGCCCCAAGTAAATGTTGGGGGAAAGAAACACCTAATTATTTAAAAAAAAGTAAATTCTTGAAAAAGAAAATTTCTTAAGTTTTCTAGAATTTTTTTTAAAATTAAAAGTTTAATTCTCACTTGTAAAATTGAATTATGTATAAATAGCAGTTGTGATAGAAATTCAAAAGAAAAATAAATTTTAAATTATCTAAAGTTACGTTTTCTCAGTCGACATTGCACTTCATGACCTATATATTGCACGTGTTTACCATTAACAGAGGAATGGAGGAAATTCGGATTAGGAAAAAACGATCGTTTTTAGAAGTAAACAAGTCAAGTAGAACTGAAAAATGGATAAGATTATGGATATTTACGAAGAATAGGAGCATACTGAAATGAAAATTTTCATTTATGAAGGCATTGCAATAGATTAGAGTACAATAAATTAATCAGGACAAGCCCTCACCACAATCTGACAATCGGTCACACGGACCGGTACTATAGCGAATTTCATCGGACATTTCGATTTTCTATCGGTTTTGCCGGTAGGACCGATAGTTTTCGGAAACTCTGCAGGAGAGAGTAATTTTTTTGAAATCTTCCATTTTTTGCAATTGAGGTAAGAATTTGGAAAAATTATTCAAGAATCGAGTGCACTTTTTTGTGCGCAATAAATATACAGTTTTTTCAATGAGGTGGCACTGTAGCTCTCCGGTCTATCAATATTTATTTTTTCGGAGAGCTACAGATCTGCAGTTACCTATTATCAAGCAGGAATTCTCTGTGGACTTTAGTCAGTACTTATAGTTAATCTTTTTCACCCAGCGTTGTCTGAGCATCACTCGAAAGATGAAAAGTTTGAATTTTATTCAACCTGCTTTCTTGGGCCCGACGGATGGAGTTTGAATACGAAAAAAAATGTTTTATTGAATTGTTTTTCTATACTCCTGGACATCAAACCGTCCAACTGTTGGCATGATTGAACCTTCTTCCAATGTTCATTGCCACTGAATTCTAGAATTAAAATAGGCTTTGTGTAAAATCATGATTTGAACTCAAAAGAAATTCATAATTGATTAAAAGCATTTTAAAATGTTCTTAAATATGAAATCTGTATTTTGAACTTTTTCCCTGTGTACATGATTTTTTTTTCAAAACTGCATTGTGTCGAACATAGGATAAAAACATGGGTAGTGACTGCTCCTTCGCCAAACCTGAAAGAAGGTGTTGCAGAAACTCGCGATTATTCCCTATATATCGAGAAGGACATTTAAATACCCTCGTTATGTCTAAATGTCTAAATATAGATAAAGTTACGTAGAGGACTATGTTTACGGAGGGTATTTCCTGTTTGATACAGCAAAACACGTTCGTCATTTTGCAACAACAAAAAACACAATGGCTAAAGCAGCATTTTGAAAGATATACTGGAGACATCGTGCGAAAATATTTTTTAATTAAATAAAACTGCGTCCCATAATCACATTGTTGGTGCTACATCCAAGACATTTGTTTCAAATCAAATCTCTGCTACTAACTAACAGACCAAAATTGCAATAACTGCAGTATGTAAAAAATATATATATATTATTTAAACAATACAGTAACTTTATTTTCCAAGACAAAACTAAATAAAGCATTAGTCTTAAGTCACAGCATATCAAGGGAAACAATTAAATCCTGCATTTCTAATACAGTAAATAGATTAGTTATTACTTAATTAACTTCTTGACATTCATCACCTCTCTTTCAAAATATTTATAATTTCATTGCACTACCATTACAAAAAAAAAAAAATATTCAAACATGATCCATACCAGGATTCGAACCCATTCTCTGGTAAAAGTACTACATGGAAGCCCACCAGCATATCCACAAGACCATTTCGGACACGATGGTTTCACAGTGTTATTTAAAGTACACATTTTGCATTTCGTTTGAAGAATAATTTTTATTCAATTTTTGCGTTTTTCAAAAATGTGCCTTTTTGAAACAAAAATCGGAAATGGCAGTTTTGAAGAAAATTCTTGCCTCTTTGTGTATATATCAAAATTATTTTGTTTCAAGGAGGCACTTTTTCAGAACAATGGGGATTCCCTATATAAAAAACAGAAAATCTGATATATTTTGCCGTAAGACTAATTTTCACATCATTTAATGGCAAATTGGAAGTCAATACACACCTTCCAAATATTGTTTCTCGTTGTGCTTTATATATTGTTGCATTTGAAAAAAATTAATATGAGTTTCTGCAACATAAAAATTCTTCTTTTAATCTGCTACACATTTAGGGAAAATAACAAAAGAACTGCAACACCCTCTTTCAGCACATTCATTGTTAAAGTGTTTAGGCGTACCATTTATGGGATTCTTTTTTTTTTATTTCCTGTTTGTCAGAGCAAGAGTCTTACTGGTAAGCATTTACTCACAAATTTCTTGTTTTTTTTACATATACAGGTGATAAAAAAAACATCGAAGGAAATAATGTCACCTTGACACCGTCACCTTGCCTGGAATTAAAAACTTCAAAATTTAAGAAAAAAGAAGATGCAATAAAAAATACCGACAGTGCGTATTAGTTATTAAGATCCATTCTAAGCATCAAATAATCTAAATGTTGGAAATAGTAAATCACACATTGAGTTGATATTTTGCTTATTACATGTATGTAAAACATAAATTTAGATTAAATGAGATATTCGAGTACTTGTTGTCATCATGATGGTAAGCGACACCACCCCAGACAATTTTTAGATCCAAAAATATGGAGTGACCTGTTGTAATTATACCAACATCATTGTAAAGGATGGCTTCATTTTAGTAGGCATTTTATAAACATGAAAGCAGTGAAAATGCTGTTTTCCTTTTTATTGCATCAGAATTTGTATGTTGTGGAAGAAATTCTGCCATGTATATCCCAACTTATACCCTCCCCTTAAAGACAATATTAAGTTCATCAGATTTTGCCATAAACGTTAAAAAAGCTCCAAGTAGTTTTGATATTAAATTTTTCAAATCATGGAATTGGATGCGACCACAATATACCAGATTAAAGTTTAATATCAATTCTCTGTAATTATCAAAATTGGTTGGCCACGCATAGAAAAACATTTTGATTTTTTTATAATAATTTCAAACAGCTATGTCATTAATTGTAAAATCTAAAGTGGGTTTATGAAATAGAACCTTGGTTGCCATAGAAACGGGGTGCAAAATTCTCAATTTCGTTAATTTTGAAAAACGTGTACTTATCAAGAAAAACTGTGTCCAGAAATGAAAAGGGATAACTTAATATGTTTTCATTATTTAAATTTAATACTACAGATTCAAGTAATTATATCTGTAGTTTTAATTTAATCTCTCAATAGTAAATGGCCATTTTACATATTATAACATATCAGATATGTGATTGGTTTAGTGGAGTTTTTGGAGGCTTAAAACAAATAAGGCACACTGATTACAAATTTAGTAATCATTAATTATGAAAGGCTGATATTTGATTATATCAAAATATGTAAAATATTAGTGGGAGACTCAAAGATGTAAAAGGAATTCAAAGGTAAAGATTACTTTTTTCTACATTTTGAAGCATTTTTTGCTTCCTAATTACTTCCCTTGAACTACTCTCTAACGTTTGGAGGTACAATGTGTATTTAGTAAACAGCAATGAACATTTCTGGCGAAAGATCTCATCAAAGTTTTACAGTTTGGAAGAAGAAAAGAAGGCTAGACATCTTAAACAATGAAGACAGAAGGTAAATTCATGTATATACTGAGCATTGCAAAAATATCAAGATTAACAAATGCATATTTGCCTTACAATACACAGTTGTTTTACCGGTAGTGGTCCTTATCAAATCAAGCGAACTATACCTTTTGACAGTTTGACTTTCTGACCAATGAATTAATTATTTTTATTGATAAAAATGAATTTGAAGCATACAAACATCACTTGCTGATACAGCTGACCCCCCCCCCTTCCCCGAAATATAAATGTCTATATAGAGATTGTATAAAATCTGTGCCATTCAGTATTATGTTCAGTAGGTTTACTTTTTATGATGTGCTGAGAGAGACTTTTAAGTGAGCATTATTTATCTTTATAATATAAATTTCCACCTCTGTCAGTTTTCAGTCAGTTATCCTATTATTTCAATTCTTTATTGGCATTAGGCATATATTTTACAGAATTGTGTTGTTAAAATATTTAACTAGAGCAAGTTTGTTTCTATAAAAAAAAGTGCATCAAAGGTTTATAATGTGTGAGCACAAGCATAAAGTAGCTAGTAAGTTTTTTAAAATAGTATTCTATATATCAGCAAAATATGGTCATGTGATGTTCATAAGCAGAAAATAGGAAAACAGCATGTTTTGTTTTGATGTCATTATTTTATTTAATAGCTTCTATATTTTAAACTTTAAATTTATTATATGTATATCCAAAACTGTACTATATGTATTGACAAAATAGATCTAGGTTAAGAATGCACTGGAAATATTGAGTTATTTTTGTTTATATAGACTCTTTTATTTGCCTGTGAAGTACCGGTACTGTATAATCTATAGTTCAATTTTGTGTGAATAATAATAATCTTTTCAAATAGCATATTTGTTTTATACACACTGACCATGTTTTATAATATTCTAAACAAATTATTTGATACTCAGGCAAATATTCACTACTGGTAAGATGATCACACACATGAACATGTCTGTGTATGAATGAACTGAATTTTGCTTTTGATCATGTTCCTAGGAAAATAATTATTTTCATCATTTTTTCATCAAAGGATTTACCATATAAGATGAATAAAGAAAAGGTAAGACCAGTAAACCAAAACAGGACCAAATAGGCCATGACTGAAGTTCAAGTGCATTCTGCAAGAAAGTGGACAGCCTAGATTTTGTTCTTTTCAAGGTAACCATTCTTAAAATATGAAAGTAAATTAAGGACAGATGATACAAACAAAAAATGGATGCCTGGATTGGTATATATTTTTTGGCATAATTTAATTGCAAATTAATGATGCTATAAATAAATTTCTAGAATATTAAGAAATTGTACACCTTCTGTGATATTCAAAAGTCTGCCCTCTTGAAACTATGCTTATTAATCTATACAAATATTTTTCACTTCAAATTCCATTTTTATGCAAATATGAATTAAAAATTAAAAAGTACTCGAAGAAAGTTATTAATTTTACTGATTTAAACATGACCCCAGTTGTTATTTTCAAATTCTTTGACAAAAGTTTGTTTGTATCATCTCTCCTTAAATTGTTAAAAAATATATTTCAGTTTTATATCTAAATTTAAACCTTGCATATTTCTTTTTTTTTTTTAAACAAAATTTAATACCTATCCAGTAACAGAAGAATTATTATACATGTACTAGAATAAAGAAAACAACTTTCTAAAGGATTACATACACATTTAATTAGCTTGAAATCAGTGTATATTGGAAAGTGCAGGAATTATTTACCATTGCAGGTTGAGAAGGGATGCCATATTTTAGGTTTGAAACCAGGCAAGTGAAAGCTGAATTCCAACCTACTCCAACATACTTGTACCCACTGTCTTCAAGATATCGGTGTTTGAGATGTCAAAGTTCAAATATACCGTAATAGGAACATGTTTATCATATTATGTGATGGCATCCTCAAATCTTATGCTGTATAACAATATGTTTTAGAACTTATCAAGCTTTATCCAGTACCTTGCCAAAAAACTCAACTCAGCATAATTCTCATTAACTAATTATCAGTGTTGTCAATGTAGGTCATTACTGGTACATGCCTGACCAACAAAAACTCTAAAATTGAAAAATCAGAGACAAGATTTTCAGAGCAGCAGAAACAGTAGAATTTGTCACGTAATTCTAATGATATGTACTGTAGTTGAGAATACATGTACTCTAAATGTTGCATATATAAAAAATAAAAAAAGCGAAAAGTTCTCTTGTTTTCAGAATTTATATTTACATGTGAAAAAAAAGAAAGGAGATTGATATAGTTGGTGTGATGAGATGTTGGCAGGAACCTAGTAAAATGAAAGGAAGAACTTCCTTAAAATGATACTTGTGGGGGACAGTGTCTCATGGTGGGGGGGGGGGGGCATTGTTTCAACTGACTTTACAGAATACAAAAGATCCATTGCACACCTAATTGTTGATTATATGCCAAACACTATGTTTAAAGTTTTCCATTGTTGGATATTTATACCCCCCGCAAATGAAGTTTGGGGGGGTATATAGGAATCACCTTGTCCGTCTGTCTGTCTAGCTGTCCGTCCGTCCGTCTGTCTGTGCAAACATGTCTGGTCCATATCTTTCTTATGGAGGGACATTAAAATCTACTACTCCATACAAAGATTGCCCATGATCTAAGGGTGTGTCATGACCTTGACCCAAGGTCATTTGGGGAACTTCAAGGTCACTGGAAGAAAAATTTTATAATTTGTGTCCGGTCCTTATCTTTCTTATGGATAAACTTGGTAGGTTCTCATTTCACACAGAGATTGCCTATGACGTTAGGGTGTGTCATGACCTTGACGCAAGGTCATTTGGGGAAGTTTAAGATCACCAGGAGAAAAATTTCATAATGTGTGATACACATTTTTATCATGGAAAAACTTACTTTTGAAAAACCCAGCGGGGGTATTTTGTCCCGTTTGGACAGTTCTAGTTATGTTTAAATCCAAGATAACTTACCGAAGAGGATGTGATTTTTTTTAAACCAATATAATTTTTCTCAAGTTTAAAGCCGTGTTTCATAAGTTTTAAAAGAAAAAATCAGAAGGGGGGGGGGTAAATTTTTTACTTCATTCAAAGTATCTGTGGTTTGCAGTTGCCCATGAATTAAATAAAAAATTATACAAAGTAACAAGTTGAAATGAGTAAAATATTATGAATGTCCTGCTTGTTTTAGTTTCATTTCAGAATTTTTCAAGTTTGGCCAAATCTTGAAAAGGTAAAAGCCACAAGGTTTTGCAATTATTTGACATAGCATTACAAAATGCATTATATTTTTGCAACATCATAAAGATGCAAATTTAAGATGCCAAAAAATTTAGTTCACATTCACATTTAACTCATTACACAGGTTTTATAAAAGAGTAAATAAGTGTAGTTTTGGGAATATTGTTACGTTAAACGCAGCCATTTTGGTTAAAAATCTGGTATTCCTGTCTCCATGGTAACAAATCTTGCATTCCTGTTTCCATAGTAATAGAGAATGGATAGGGAAAATTTTATTTCATATTAGTTTCAATCTAGGGGGATAGTTTCAGGAAACTTGAAACATGCCCTGGTTAGTCTACATGTACTTCAAAATTGTCAATTTTACAGAAAGGGGGGGGGGCATTTTGTGCAGGTGTTCACAGTTCTCCTATCTAAGAACAGATTTACATGTATTAATGCTCTTGGAAATGAGATGTGAATATTCTTACATGACACCTCTCCTAGATATGGACTAATTTTACTGTAAATGACATCAAAACAGGTAGAAAGGAACGTTTCTTTTCTATATGAACTTAATGAAATGTGCATATGTTCCTTGAAATTCGGAAATTTTGCAGATTTTTGGGTAATTTTTCATCAGCTTTTTAAAAAAAATATTTAAGTGTCCCAAAAATATTTTAATGTGTTTAAACTAACTTATGTACCATCTATACAATGCACTGTTTCCTGAATTTCAAATCAGTGTGCAAAGTATTAAAAAATCGCTTTGAAAAAGGGTCTAAAATGGTAATTTTCTCAATTTGGCAAAATGCCAAAATCCCCAAAGCTAAGCGTTGTTAAGCCATTATGTAGAATTACAGTTTTTAAAAAATTATGTTGTTATACTAGAGAGGAATAATGGTAGTTTTGAAACAAACGTAGATTTTCCCATTCTCTTGTTTCTTTTAAGCTCATTTTTATTCAGTAAAACCTACAAAATCACGTTTTTTGGTCAAATTTTAGGAAGAATTTACAGGGGAAACAATAGGTGCTGTTACCATGGCAACAAGACATTTTTCGAAATAAAAAAATATAAAACCATTAATGATGTGTCAATGTGAGTACACACAAAAAGTTTCATAGAAATTGAAAATGTAGCGTGGCCAAGCATTTTTGATATTGTTTGATAATTACAGAGAATTGATATTAATATGTAAATATATAATATATATATATATATATATATATATATATATATATATATATATATATATATATATATATATAAAAATAAAGAATCTTTAAAAAGATTTTCTAGGACCTTTGAGCGTAAAGAGATGAAAATTGTGTGAAAACTTCCTGAGGTAGTGTTGTTTCTAAATTATTGAAGACATTGCCCATGGAGATTGTTAGGGCCACAATAGATGTAGATGATCAAAATTTGGCATTGAAATACTTAAGAAAAAGGTCTTCTCTTGTAAGGTAATAAGATGAGCGTTGTAACCCATGAGTCATTATTTATTTGGTATACAGTGTATATCTAATTATGAATTTTTATTCCAGCTGATGAGACAAACAAAAAGATTCTAGATGATACAGATACATGTACTGTAAATAAAACTGGAGTGGCATCATCACAGGAAACAAAAGAAAAATTCGTTGCTACTGTTGACATTCACACTGGTGAATCTTAATATCATCTCTCTCTCTCTCTCTCTCTGTCTGTCTCTCTCTCTGGTAAGGTCATTAAAGATCGCCAGTTTTCGCGTGTTTGTTTACCAGTTTCCATTGCGACTGCTCAGTATATTGCCAAATATTAAGCAAATGCCTTTAAATTTTCAAAAAGACGACACAAAAGAAATTTAATTCAAAAAGGGATAGTTTTTACTTTTAAATTAATCTTATCTATTAATTACTTTTATTTCGAAATAATACCGTGTTCTTTTATGGTTCTGTACAGGTCTTTTTTAACATGCGCCAAAAAAACGTACCCTCTACACATTCAAGCTTTGAAAAAAAAACATTTTCTCTATAGAATTTTATCAACAAAAAAGGTGCTCAAAAAATGATAAATAAACGTTTACGAAAAATGTCAGCTTAGTGCGTCCATTATTTTCCGAGAAAATCTCTTTGTCCACAATTTTCCTGGACAACCCTTATATTTTAAAAGTTTATCTCTTTTGATTTTCATTTATTGTAAAATTTGGTGATAAAACAAAAAGAATTTGTTTATTTGTCTTTCTCCTCCTTTGCAATATTGATCTGGTTTGATTTCAGAGGGAAGAAAGGAACAGAATGCTGCATCATCTTCAATATATTCAAATTTTCAGTGGGCAGGTACTCTTTTTTCTCTTTAGATCTGTTTTTTAAGGTAGGTTGCGAGTTTACTGCATACACATTCTTGCGAGAAAACATATCCTGAAATTTGGATATAATTTTTATTAGAATTTGAAGCTTTTAAACATAGCACTTTCGTGAAATACATTATACAAGGCAGTGATTTTAACCTCGCTGCTCCTGCATAACCTGTGAATTATATTTCGTGCGAAAAATGACAAAAGGGCAGGAATTTTGACAATTTCGTTAAATCACATCATATTGTTTTATCAATACCATATCACAACTTCGTTCTGGTACAAGGAAAATTTACCAAAAAACTGTGATCAGTGTAATAATGAATTTTTTGCATGCAGACTCGGAGATTTAAATAATTTTGGATCAGACAAAATTTTTTTTGTTTATAATAAGAGATGCTTTAACTTACCGGGTATTTCAAAATAATTTAACTTTGTGTGTATTCTTGTCTCTCACTGGTCGATTTCCAAAAAGGAACGCAAATTATTTTCTATTATCTGGTTTGGTATGGGGACACACCCCTTTGACAACCAATTTAATCATCTGTATTCAAGCAATTCCCTCATTTCTAGCCCTCGGGAGTCAAGGAAAATTCCAGATTTAATACATGTACCTTCAACTTCAAACAGTAGCTTGATCTTTCCTCATGTAAACAAACATCATGGCTGCTAGGTCTGTGTATCAGTTATTACCTCCCCTCCTTTCTTATCACTTTCGTTACTACAGTTGTATTATTGAGCGGGAAATTTGAACTCGTAAAAAGCAGCACAATTTTACATCCACAGTTGTTTAATTATTTTGAAATTAAATTATAAGGAATGACGCTAATTCTTGGCCAAATAATTCGAGTATAACCAGATTTGGGTCAGTTTACTCTTTTTATAAAGCGTTAACTGACACAAACCAGGTTATACTCGAATAATTTGGCCAAATAATTCGAGTATATTCTGGTTTGGGTCAGTTAACGCTTTTTATAAACTAGGTTATACTCGAATTATTTGGCCAAGAATTAGAGCCATTCCTTAAATAATTCACATATTTTTTCCAGCATCACTTGGTGCAACGTCTGCAAAGATAATACAACCTACTGGACGGCACATCGAAGTGAATTTTAAAGATACGATCATTTTACTGGCAGAAATAAAAAGTATTGTTGAGGTTGAACATGTTGTTTGGCAAAAAAGAAAAGAAAATGATGATTGGGAAAATCTCAATATATTAGATGAAAAATACAAAGGAAGCCGAGCTGACTTATATGTTCCCTGTTTAATTATTCATAACTGTGGGAGCGAAGTCTCTGGTGATTATCGCCTTTTTGTGGAGACCAGCGAAAAATCTGTAACAAGCCGCGAGCGATCCATTTCTGTGTTTACAGGTATTAATTAAATAGACTCCAATAATCTATCAAAAGCTCAAAACTGAAAGCAAACAATGAGAACTACTGGGCCAGAAAAACTGAAACTTATGTGGAAGCATCCTGGGGTGGTGTAGATTCTATCTTGTAAACATCATGGCCCGAGAGGCTGGGTGGGGCCACAATAGGGAATCAGATTTTTCCATTGAAATGTATAGGAAAAATCTTTAAAAATCTTCTCAAAATCCACTGAGCCAGAAAAGCTTAGACATATGTACGCATCCTGGGTAGTGTTAATTAGGGCCCCGCAAGGATTTGCGGGTGCCCTATAGTAATCACTCTGTCCGTCCGTCTGTCCGTCTGTCTGTCTGTCTGTCTGTCTGTCCGTCTGTCACTCTTCCGTCCACAAATTTTCTGTTTTTTTCTAATAACTTTTTTTATGGTTGCCCAATCAAGTTCAAATTTGGTATGGTAGTTCAGTAGGCAGAAATACATATTTTGATGCTAAGTTTGGTTCTCTATGTCTTCTGGTTTGGAGCTGGGGTGGTGGAGTAGATTCCTTAACTATGCATAAGAATGAACGGGCAACTTTGTTTATGGTTGCCCAATCAAGTACAAATTTGGTATGGTAGTTCAGTAGGCAGAAATACATACTTTGATGCTAAGTTTGGTTCTCTATGTCCCATGGTTTGGAGCTGGGGTGGTGGGGTAGATTCCTTAACTTATATTAGAATGTATTGGCAAAGAGAGATAACTGCTGAAGATGTTCCCATTGTAAACTGAATGCTGCTAGAAGTCCCTTGGGATTAATTAGCTTTCCTCCTGAAGAAAATCCAGAGCATTATCTTTATCTGTCACATTGAGATTATTTACCACTTCTGTCTGCAAATGAAGTTTGTTTTGAAGTTAAATCAATTTGGAATGCTATGAACACTCTGAAATGTGGAATTAAAAATAAATTTTTATTATTTAT